>NW_022196915.1:106461443-106469114 GCF_008632895.1 Mastomys coucha
ATCTCTGGTTACACCACTGTCTCTGGCTACACTGTCTCTGGCTACACTATCTCTGGTTACACTACTGTCTCTGGTTATACTATGGTCTCTGGCTACACTGTCTCTGGCATGCTCCCCTTTAGCTCAACTAAAGGTAAAAGCTCAATGGTAGGTGAGGTCTGGCTACCCCAAGTACACGCTTTCCCCTCCTGTCTGTACTTTACAGGATTATTTAACACAACAAGATGAAGGCACACAGAGATATTTGGAAATCTCTTCAAGTTCACACAGTGAGACAGTGACCCAGGTCTGTAGGAGCCCCATGCCAGGCACTTAACTTCCTCAGCCCTTAAGGTGTGGTGAGTAGCTATTCTCAGAACCAATGTGGCTGTGTCTGTCATACCTCTTTTTGAAGCCAGTTACTCTTTGTCCTCTGTTGTGGTGATAGAGCTCAGCTCACACTCTTTATCTAATCTAAAATGGTTCTGTAACAAATGTGAACCGTAAGAGTAACCGGAAGAGTATGTGCCCAGGGAGAACACCCTGTTATGAATCAAGATTCACGATAAAAGTAAACACCCAGCTCAGCAGTGAGCTGGTTCCCCTAGAGCAGAAGTCACCCAACTCAGCAGTGAGCTGGGTTTTTCCCCCTAGAGCAGAAGTTCCCAGCTCTGAGCATGCACCCAGAATCCCTGGAGTGCTTGCAGGCACAGGAGCTTGGGTACCATCCCTAGTTTCTGATTCAGCAGATTTAGGGGGTGGGCTGGGTAGAGCCTGGGAATTTTCAGTTCAAATTCCCAGGAGCAGCTGACCTTGGTGACTCCAGAATAAACTCTGAGAAATGCTGATTTAAGAAACCAAAAGTGAGGTTGTTATCACTGTACAGATAGCACTGAAACTGGTAATCACAGGAACATATCAGCTAGAAACAGTTTTCTTAGTTGGTGAGGATCTGCACATCAGGGAAAACAAGTGTGTGCTAAGAGAGGGCCATCCTTGTGATGGTAGTGTGGCTAACGCATCACACATTTTCTTAAATGGAAGAATGGGAAAGTTTACAAATCTAAGTGTTTGTGTGCTTTAAAACCTTCATCTCATTTATCTCACATAAACTAAAAAAAAATGCTATATGATGCTATCTTAATTTATTTTTAATTTTGTTTTTACCTTGAGCACGTATGAGCACAAATGCACATGTGTGTATTTATATGTATGTGTGTGTCTATGGGTGAGTATGTATATGAACACATCTGTACCTGACAAGGCCAGAAAAGGGTGTTAGAACTAGTGGAGAGGGGCTGGAGAGATGGCTCAGCGATTAAGAGCACTGACTGCTCTTCCAAAGGTCCTGAGTTCAAATCCCAGCAACTACATGGTGGCTCACAACCATCCGTAATGAGATCTGACGCCCTCTTCTGGTGTGTCTGAAGACAGGTACAGTGTACTTACATATAATAAAAAATCTTAAAAAAAAAAAAAAAGAACTGCTGGAGAGGGCAGTCAGGCAGCTGTCCCAGCCTGCTGTGGTGCTGGGAGCTGAGCCTTATGGGAGAGTGGTAAAGCACTCTTAACTGCTGGGCCATTTCTCTGCCCCATATCCTGAGTTTAAGTTTTTAGGATTTATTTATTTTTATATTCTGAGTCTTTTGTCTGCCTGTATGTATGTGCACTCTGTGCATGCCCAGCACCAGAGGAAGGAGAAGAGGGTGTCAAACCCTTCAGGCTTCTGGGACCGGAGTTTAACAGATGTTTGTAAGTTACCATGTGGGAGCTCTGGGAACTGAACCTGGGCCTTGTAGAAGAACAGAACGTGCTTTCAGCCACCAAGCCAGTGCCTTTGGTTTATTTTTAGTAACCACACATCCCTATTCTGGAAGAGCTGTGTGCTCGAGCAGAGAGAGGAAGGCTCACCTGTCAGGATGGTCCGTCGCTTACACTGCTCCTCCACGCCACCCTGTCTCTTCCCAGTCTGGGTGAAGGGCATCTCAAACATGAAGCGCCGGATGTTGTGACATCGTTCAAACTCCGTTCTCCTCTCTTGTAACTCCTTTTCATCAAAGAATGGGGTCACATGGGTCACCTGGATGTAAGCAAACTTGGAATCCAGATCCTTCGGGTTGACCTTTAATCCAATAAACAACAAGTCAGGTGCTATCCCTGGGGATCTTCCTAGTCTAAACTTCTAATTAGAAAACATTTTGAGAAAAATTTAGCAAGGTTGCAAAAAGTAGTAAAAGATACCACCAGGATCAACGCTGCTACCATACTGCTGTATTTGTTTCAAGATTTGTTTACACATGTGTACCTATGCACACACAAATGTGTGGAGACAGTTTTACACTGATTTTTTTAGGTTAGCAAACAAGGTAATGGGTTTCATCATAACATCTTCATCCATGTGGTGTTATACCTTGTTTTACATATACATGTATACATGCATCATGCACGTATGTACATATCAAACACTATACATCATGACATACCACCTACTTTTTCCCTTAAAGTGAGAACATTTTTCTCTATAATCACAATGCGTTATGGTACTAGACAACAATAATTTTACTCAGGCTGTCTAACTCCCTCAGAAGTGTCTGGACAGACAAAATCTAATCAATTTAAGTGACTGTGTTTTTGTCCCTCACTCCCTCTCTCCTTCCTTCTTTCCCATACCCCATCCTTCCCCACCTTGCTTTCAACAGGTTCTCATGCAGCCCAGTGTGGCTTTGAACCCCTGATCCTCCTGTGTCCACTTCCTAAGTGATGGAAGGCTAGTGTAAGTCACAGCACCAGCCTTACCTCTTTACTCTTGATTAATCTAGAATTCTCTTATTTCTTTTCCATGATAGTGAAGAAAACTTTGAGGAAACCCTGGTAGTTTTCTTTCTCAGGGTCTACCCCTTCCCTGCCTTAGTCTAGAATTCTCCATTTTAATTTGTGTTTGTTATTAAACTACTTTTATGTACTTGGCTAGAAAAAAAAAAGGTTTATTTAAAAATAAGGATCAAATGTTAGGCCCTAAATTACTATTAACTGGTTGTCAGATCAAATGAGACACGGATAGCTGCAGATGAATTCATTTAATACAAGTGCAGATTAACCTAATTTACAATTAGACAGTAACTTTCCTTTCTGATTAACCCAGCACACGAACAAGTCTGTGACCAAACTGTGAGAGTTGGTGGTCTTCTAGTATCTCACACATGATGGGAAATTAAACAGGCATGTTCCACACAGAGAGACAAAAATTGATTTCCATTAGCGAGACAAATCAATTCTGCACATTCTAATTGTGTTTATCCCAGAGCAATAAAAAGGCCATGGAAGTAATGGTGTGTGGAGTGCTCAGGGCAGCCAGACGCTTTCACCATTCTGCATACGCTTAGAACAAGACAGGAAACATCAGCATCAAAGTGTCTAGTGTTGAAGGTTAAAAAATCCACAGAACTTTACCATACTTGTACGTTTTCCTTATGTAATTGTCCGTTTGTGTGTGTTCATGCACGAGTGTGTGTGTGCATGTTTGTGTGTGCAGGTACATGTGTGTGTGCAGGTGCATGTATGCCATGCCACATGCATGCAGAGGTCAGAGACCAGTTCTTTGGGGTTAGTTCTCTCCAGGCCCCTCGTGGGATCCAGAGATTGAACTCTCAGGCCTGTATGCAAGCTCCTTCACCCACTGAACATCTGCCTGGCTTGACCATCATACAATTGCATTTGAGTGGATGAAAGCCAACTTTCTTTAGCAAAATCAACTCAAAGGCAGAGAGAATCGGGCTGCCTGCCTGGTTCTGGGTGCACCTCTCTACGCTTTGTGTCACAGCTGCTGGTGTGTACGGGCTGCAGAGAGGGGGCACTGGTGGCTGACGGGGGAGAGGGTTCTACAACAGGGCAGCTCCATTGGGCCACACTGTAAATGGGCACTGGAGCCTGGTGAAGGGCTGGGCCTGGAAGCTGCCCCTGCTCTCACAGGACTGTTCCCACAAGGATCCTAACTGGGCAAAGCAACTTGATCCATTTGGAAGGGTTTTGTTTTGTTTTGTTTTGTTTTTGTTTTAACTGTATCTTTGTTTTAATTTTATTGCATGAATGTTTTGCCTTGCATGCCTCTCTATTCACCACATGTGTGCTGGTCTCTGTGGGGGGCTCAGTAGAGGGCATCGGATCCCCTGGAACAGGAGTTACAGGCAGCTGTGAGTCACTGTGTGGGTGCTGGGGCAGCTGCTACTCTTAATCAGAGTCATCTCTCAGGCCCCTGGGTGGTGGTTCTTCATGATTAGGCTGGGGAGGTGTCTAGTAAGACATGATGCTGCGTTTCCTTATGTCACTAGCTTAACAGGACATCAAGTATCAGGGGAACTCAGGGGAAGGCAGGAGCAGGGGAGATATTTTAGTGAGCTTTTGAAGACTGCCTTTTCTTGGTGGGGTGGAGTGCACGAACCCAGGATTCCACAGGTGAGAGGTACACAGAAATCAGCACAGCTCTGAGAAGCCCACAGAGGACCAACAGAGAACCCTAAGATAAGCGGTGGGAGGAGCACCAGGCGAGAAGCCCCAAGTCTCTACAGCTGTGAGCTGAGTCTTCTCTGGTCCCTTCCCTACAACAGAGGACCAGCCTCTAGAGAAGCTGGTCTGGAAACATCCCAGAAGTCCACTAGCTCAATCAAAGCTGGAGCCAGCATATAGAGGGGCGAGGGAGGGACTGTTCTGTCCTCTGTCTCATCCAGAATCCAGCAGAAGCTGGTCCCCGCTGCTTTCTTCAACTTTTCCATAGCTCCCTACTTATCTGAGCATGAGACTGGAGAAAATGAGGGCTCTCAGGGAGTGAATGCTAGACCCTGGGTGGCCAGTCGAGGACTCAGGGATAAAAGAGTTATGGACTCCTCCATATTGGTGCCCTAGAAAGCAGCAGAGCTTTTCATTGTTGGATGAAGCACAAGGCTGGATTTTGTTTTTTTTAAAGACAGGGATGGTCTGGCTACATAGGTCAGGCTGGCCTTGACATCCTCCTCCTCCTCTTAGACTCCCCTGCTGCTAGAGTCTGGGTAGCTGTCACATCTGGCAGCAGAACCCTTCACCCCATTCCTTTCAGTTAAAACCAGAACATCTTTAAAATGTGAAGATCAAGGGTGTGCCTTTGGCTTGGTTGGGTTAGAAGCAGAGGCACGTCCAGCTCATTGTTTGGACAGGGTGGGATATATGAGTGCTCAGGACGACTGTGTGGATGTGGGTGTGGGAAGGGTCCTCCTGAGGCCAAGCCTCAGAGGAAGGCCAGAAAGCAGGTCTCACTCCTTAGTCACTCTGGCTTCAACCACCAGGGGTGCAGTCAAGTCACAGACGCCTGGCTATGGAAGGTACCATGAGGGACAACCTTGGAGCCAATCCCAACAGATCATGGCTGAGCCAGTAGTAAGTCAATTACGTGGTACAGGAGGACACTTTTGTTTCTGGGTTTTTTGGAGACAAGGTCTCACTACTTAGCTTAGGCTGGTTTTTAAGTTGTGAGGCTCCTGCCTCAGCCTACAGAGTCCTGGGGATATAGGCATTTGCCCCCTTCCCAGCTAAATTATGCAGCAAAGAACAGGCAGGCAATTACAAGGAGAAGAAAACACACCTGTCACTCAAGGACAACTCTCTTTACTGCCTGGCTTCTCACTTTTGTAAGTGCGTACTCTACAGTCAATCACATAAATCAAAAATTTGCTATGAAGCTTATTGGACAGCGGTTGTACCTTGCCAGAATCCTGTATCATTTTGACATTTTCAGAACCAAATTTATCCGAGTAAAGTTTAAGGAGTCTCTGAGAAATCTCTGATAGAGGCGTGAGCTTAGGCTCTTTGTAGATGTATTCCTTCCCATCTTCGTCTTCGAAGAATCCCTGTGAGATCAAGCACAGTTAGTGGTGTCCCTGAGGGTGCCAGAGGCTGACCACAACAGTGAAAAACAGGAACAAAAAATGAGTCCACGGGAAACCCACTTAAACAGGCTGTCCATACCGGGGAAGGGGCTATAATGCGGAGTCACAGTGCAAAGATAAAGGAGGGCATACAGTGTGGACTCACGAAGTCACCAGGTGTTGGGTGACATGAACGATTAGGGGTCTGAGACATCGTGCTCTGTATTTAATAGGAGTTAATCCTGTTTCACATTCCCAAGAGGCAGGGCACACATAGAAAAGTCCAGCCATATGTGACACACCAGGGACACACATGGAGTAGATTAGGTGAAAAGGACATAAAGTTTGAGTGAATTCAACTGTGCTTGAGTGTTGAAAAAGACCACTGAAGGTCAATAGCACAGAATTAGAAAATGCTTTCATGGCAGCCAGCCATTACTGGTATAGCACCAATCACATGTGCCCACAGCTTTAAAACTGTATGGGAAGTGAAAAAGGTTGAAAATTAAAATGCCCAGATTGGGGGTTAATATTTGAAATTAATGTTCAAAAAATTTCTTATCTGAAGTAACTGGAAAGAAAATGGTATAAAAAACACAATATATGTAAACAAACAAAAAAAACCCCAAAACCAAACAAAACCAGGCCAACATGAAACAGACAAACAAACAAATAAACAGTGCACATCAAACTGGGAGTTCAGAGGCAGTCACTTCACTAAGGTCACTTGCTTTAGAAGCATTTGCTGTAATTACCTCCACATCTGTTTCACTGTCTGTAAACTGGTATTGCTATAAAGTTACAAAAGACAATAACAGAAGAAATTGAAGGTTATAAAGTGCTCACAGAAAAGCCACACACCCTAAGTAAAATGGATGATAATCATTGCATTTAATAATGTTAGAGCCTGAGGTTAAAACTTAAGTTTGAATAACCCCCCTCCAACAGGGTGGCCCAAGGATTACGATGGTAACCGCCTGCACAGATGGTGTATGGAATACTGAGGTACACAGGCACAAAGGGGGTCTGAATTGTGGTTTAAAACATGCAATACTGATGTGTAAGGAGATTGATGATTTCTGTGAATGGAACAAAATGTTAATTTTCTTTTTGGAGTTTGAAATGACTAGACAGTATACATACAAGACTTGAAAAGGAAACTTGCAAACCACATGGGAAGAACAAAAGATGATGCTAAGAATTCCTTAGGGGGGAGGGACTTACCGCTGCCTTAAGTAATAAAGGAAAGACAGGAAGAAAGGAAAAAAAGTAGAGAATTTACTATGGAGGAAGATAAGAACCATAATACATATGACAAGTTCATCACATTAGCATTTAGGGAATAACAATTCCCACGATACCACTTTACCAGAAGGAAGAGGATGAGAAACAGCCTACTGAATGGCAGAAAGGCTCACCTGTCCAAAGAAGGCCACCCGGAAGTAGGTCCCCAGGAGCCTGCGGCCCGAGTGCATGACCTCCGTCACTTTGCTGTATGCACGGTGCAGCGTGTCATACAGATGGGCTAGTCTCTGGAAAGCAGAACAGAACACATTTCTTCCTATTTGCAAATAACAGAATAAAATTTAACATAGTAAATGTGATGATGCAGCTATAAATACCTTAACTTGGAGTAGAAAAAAAGATCATTGTATGTGTGTATAAAAGTGGGAGGTGTGCATGTGTGTGTGTGTGTAAGGGTGGGAGGTGTGCATGTGTGTGTGTGTGTAAGGGTGGGAGGTGTGAATGTGTGTGTAAGGGTGGGAGGTGTGCATGTGTGTGTGTGTGTGTAAGGGTG
>NW_022196915.1:106469344-106491078 GCF_008632895.1 Mastomys coucha
GGTGGGAGGTGTGCATGTGTGTGTGTGTGTGTGTGTAAGGGTGGGAGGTATGCATGTGTGTGTGTAAGGGTGGGAGGTATGCATGTGTGTATAAGGGTGGGAGGTGTGCATGTGTGTGTAAGGGTGGGAGGTGTGCATGTGTGTATAAGGGTGGGAGGTATGCATGTGTGTGTGTAAGGGTGTGAGGCATGCATGTGTGTATAAAAATGGAAGGTGTGCATATGTGTGGGTAAGGGTGGGAGGGAGGTGTACATGTGTGTATAAAGATGGGAAGCATGCATGTGTGTGTGTAGGGGTGGGATGTGCATGTGTGTGTGTAATGGTGGGGGTGTGCATGTGTGTGAGGTATGTGTGTGTGTATAAGGGTGGAAGGGTGTGTGAGTGTGTGTGTGTGTGTGTGTGTGTGTGTGTGCGTGCATACAAGCCGGAGGACTAGCCCAGGTGGTGTTCTCAAGGCTTGTCCTGCTCCACCTTTTGGTTTGTTTGTTTGTTTGCTTGTTTTTGGTTTTTTGAGACAGGGTTTCTCTGTGTAGCCCTGGCTGTCCTGGAACTCACTCTATAGACCAGGCTGGCCTCGAACTCAGAAATCCGCCTGCCTCTGCCTCCCAAGTGCTGGGATTAAAGGCATGGGCCATCACTGCCCAGCCAGAACTCATCTAGGAGGCCATGCTGGGTGGCCAGTGTGCCCTAGGAGTTCACCTGTCTCTCTCTCCAGCACTGGGAATAGGAGCATGTGTCACCACATCCAACTTTTTTATGTGGGTTCTGGGCATAGAACCTGGGTCCTCTGGCTTTCAGGGACAGTGCTTTACTGACTGGCCCATCTCCTCAGTCCCAGGTATGTGTATATATATTCTGTGTATATCACAGTGTATGTCACAGTGATCATTTCTGGATTGCAGTCTTTTCTGTCTAAAATGAACACCCACTGTGGAATCTACTCCCAGGCCAACAGGCAGTAGTGTATTAGATCCTCTGATGTCAAGCAGGCTCTATTTTTCATGGACTGACTTCTGAACGGGCAATTCACATAACTCTGGGGAAACATCGAAAGTTCCAAGTTGGGATGAACCCCTAGCAGTTCAAGACTTAGGTGAGGCCTAGGTGTGTGAAGTCTGACAGTCTTTATAGATAGTGACTGGTGACCACCGTTGAAGTAACTGTGGAGAGTGGGAGTCCAGCTGGGCACGGCTGGCTTCTGCATGAGGCCTGGGGTGTGTCAAACAGGAGAACAGACAGCCACACACCTCGAAATCCCTCCGCTTTTCATAGATGGGGATGATAAGCTTATAGATGTCAGCGATCAGCTCGTAGCGCTCTGCCTTCCAAAGTCCATCTGCACACTGCTCCAGCAGCTCCATCAGCACATCCTGATCAAAGAGGAAGGGCCGGGGACAGGAGATTACGGAGAACCTGCCATTGCACTCCTCGTGGAATGTGTAACCCAAAGGCTGCTTGTCGTGGAATTTAGAATGCACAACTTTTAAGCACCAATTCTATGATTGTAACAACTCCCTACACCAAGTTCCTTAAGGGGCTGTCTCCCTACATCATGTTTACATACAAGAACTAAACAGGTAAACTAGCTGGGGCCCAGCTGGCCCAGACGTTGGGAGCACTCACTACTCTCGAAAGGGACCCAGGTCCGGTCCTCAGCACCCATACTGGGCAGTTCATGATGGTCTGTACCTGTTGCTCTGGGCACTGTATATATGTAATACACATACATTCACACAGACAAACACTCATGTACATAGAACCTAAGTTGACATAGGTCAACTCCCATGAGCTCTCAGCTCTTATTATTCGCTTTCCTTTCTGATGGACAAACTCTGACCATGTTGAGACATGGAGCATTACTAAGCACGACTTCAACTCCAACTGAACAGCCTGAAGTTATCCAGGCGTGGTGCATGGTGGGACGTAGGCCTGTTTTCCCAACACCCTTCCTTCCTTCCTTCCTTCCTTCCTCTGGTGATTACCTCCTACAGGAGTCTGCACAGTCCCCTGCTTTCTGTGGAGCTCTTAGAGTTTGGAGGTAACACTACCTATGGCTTAATCATACTGATTATCTTTTTCTTAGCCACAGCCACTGGCTCATCACAGTGCCATAACAGTCAGTTTTAGGTTTCCAACTTGGAATGCTCAGATGGAAATGGCAGACACAGGAGAGGCAGCTTAGAGCCTACGGGGTCCATGGAAAGGGACTGAAGAGCCTGCTTCTGCCCCAACTAACAAAAGCTCTGTTAAAGTCTTGGACTGACTCAATAAGGTAACCTATTTGTCCTTCTCTATACTGGAACTGATTCTTTGTGAATTTCACATCATGCATCCCAACCCCACGCATCTCCCCATCCCACTGCATATGCCCTCTGCCCAAGTAACCTCCACCTCAACGAAAATAAACAATGTGTCCCACAGTGTACCCTTCTGTTCATACATCTTTACTTGCAAATATATTCATTGCAATGAGTCATTGGTCTGGCTTCTCCTACACTATCAATTACTGGATCCTCATGGGGACTCTTCTTCAATATCTTGTTGCTGCTCTGTGTTATGGAAATCCTGCAGCTTTGGATCAGCAGATCAGATCCAAAGCTGGGCCCCTTCAAGTGCCTCAGCAGTTCATAGATGGGCCAAATCAGAGCCCTGGATCTGGGGCTAGGTGGTAGCTGAGTTGGCCAGCCTGCCAGATCTGCCACACCCACACCACCTGGGCGAGCTCTCCAACACTGGCCTAGCTAGCTTACCCAATGCTGCATCTGGATAGGGGCAAGGTCAGCTCTCTGGCTTTCATGCCCCTGGGGCTAGCTTACTCTCAACTTTGCCACCAGTAGTCAGCTCTACTGTGCTTCCCAGTTGAGGTGCAGAGCCCATCTCCCAAATGCTATAGCCAGCAGGGGGCAGGGCTAACTCTCATGCTCTCATGACCTAGGGACTGGCTCTCCTACCTGCCATAGATGGGGAGGTGGGAGGAGAGGTTCTTTTTTGTTTTTGTTTTTTATTGTTATTGTTTTGAGACAGCTCATGTATCCCAGGCTGGACTCATCTGGTTTTATATGGTGTGGAAGATTGAACACAGGGTTTCACACATACCAGACAAGCACTGTATCAATGGAGCCACACGCCTCTCACCCCATGGGCCTTGCTCCTTCCTCATTATTTACCAGTTCTTCCAGAATTTCATACATTTCCCAAATGCAGACTAATGTTCATCACAGGTCCAGTGCCCGTGGTTTATAGAGCCAAAGAAAATATCATTTTAATTAGCTTGTTATGATACTGTGCAATCAAGCCCACTTAACTCCTGTGCTGTATTTATGACACACACCATAAAATTGTCATTTGTGGGACTGAACTCTGCACCACCAGTGCCTATAAAAAGGTATGACAGTCGTCTCGGGCTTTATTGTCGCCCTCATTAAAGCCAGATGTACACAGTAACCACCAGAACAGATGCAGAGAACCCAGAGAACTTTCCAGAGCCATCCTGTCTCTGTTGCATTTATGTTATAAAGATGTCTGTCCTGCTTTTATTTCTAGTCTTTTCTAATGGACAGTCCAGCATACCAAACATGCCAAATATTTCTTCATGTTCCACTGCTTATTTAAAAAAGCTAAATGAGGGCTGGCGAGATGGCTCAGCGGGTAAGAGCACTGACTGCTCTTCCGAAGGTCCTGAGTTCGGATCCCAGCAACCACATGGTGGCTCACAACCACCC
The DNA here is from genome assembly GCF_008632895.1 of Mastomys coucha. NCBI lineage: Eukaryota > Metazoa > Chordata > Mammalia > Rodentia > Muridae > Mastomys > Mastomys coucha. Next base: position 106,473,067 of record NW_022196915.1, read on the forward strand.
ATGATGAGGTCTGACGCCCTCTTCTGGTGCGTCTGAAGACAGCTACTGTGAATTACAAGAGCAAGCGGGGCTGGAGTAAGCGGGCCAGAGAGCAGCCATACACATGATGGCTCACGGCCATCTGTACAGCTACAGTGTACTCATACACATAAAATAAATAAAATAAATCTGAGAAAAAAAGCTAAATGAGAAAGCATAAAAATAAAACTTGTAAAATTTCATAGTCACACTCATGTCATTGTAAACAGAATGAGTTTGAGGTTTCCCCCCTCATTGTTGTTGGTCTGTTCAGTAAGAATAGACCCTGCTCCCAAGAATGTTGTGGAATCTGTAGATTCTGTATGTTAATTCACAAGTCAGTTAAGCTTCTCACATTTCAATTACTACTTTCTACTTTGTATTAATTTTGCTTAAAAAGATCTTTTTATCACCAGGGTACATATTCTCTCACAGTCCCTGACATACATAGTCAGTAACCAAGCGGTTCTCAGAAGCAGGTTTATATTTTCCTCAGTGATGTTAGCAATACTGGGTGCCAGGAACTCCTTTGTGTGGGAGAGGTGTTGGTGAGATTTATCAAAGCCTTGTATTTCTCACAGATCTCAGGGTCAGGCCCACTACCGACACGGATTTCCCAAGCACTGCATCTCAGTGTTGCCATGGAACCACAGAGGAGACTGAAGGAGTCTAAGGAAAATGTTCCCAAGGGGACAGCTTTATTTTCAAAATATTCTATAGTGTAATCATTTGTCCCTGCATTCTAACATCCAGGTTTACCACGAATGTAAACTTTCTGTGAAGATGTACAGTTGGTTTTACTAGTTGCCATGGTCATAGCATGGAGACATAGAATGACGGAACCTATTTATTGTGGATCATAAAAGAACACTAGGTAACTTTAATTCTGTTGCCTTAGGAATTATAGCATAATAAAAATCAGAAGTTAGTTATGTTTGTTTTTATCAGGTGCAAAGGAAACTCCAATTCCCCAGACTCCAAAAGGCAGTTCATATATCCAGAGATGAGTCCAACCTGGGCTATAGGCGCACTGCTGACAGTTAGGTAAAAAGCCAGCCAGCATTCCCAGGACTTGTGAAGCTGATTCTCTACTAAAGGGAGTCATTTCCCTAACCCTGGTGGACGGACAGACAGCTACGTGTGGTTGCACATCAGTGCTGACTCCAGGCTCCCTCAGCATCACCAGTACCTGTTTCACAGTTAAAGGTCAGTCTCCGGCTGGCCTTATACCCACCTACTGTCTTATTCAAAGTTGTCTAGAATCCTTTCAGGATCGCAGGTCTCTTTTATTTCCAATGTTCCCTCCCACTTCTCCAGCCCTGGCCACTGGCCATGTTCAGCCCCCGTCTTTCTTCTTTGTTCTGAACTCTTCCAGATGCCGCTGGCTGCTCTCTCTCTCTCTCTCTCTCTCTCTCTCTGTCTCTCTGTCTCTCTCTGTCTCTGTCTCTCTCTCTGTCTCTCTGTCTCTCTCTGTCTCTGTCTCTCTCTCTGTCTCTCTGTCTCTCTCTCTCTGTCTCTGTCTCTCTCTGTCTCTGTCTCTGTCTGTCTGTCTGTCTGTCTGTCTCTCTCTCTCATGTTCCCAGTTTCTCTACTACACCTTCTTGAGCACAGTTCTGAAACAGGAACTCATACAGTTCGAGCACCTTCCAGCATCTTCCTCCCAAGTGCTGGGATTCAGATACATGCCACAATGTTAAGAATCTACAACGATTCTGATGTGATATTACAAGAAGAGTCATAAAATTTTCTTAAGAAGTTAAAGTTGGAAGTGATTTTAAAAGTTTCCATTCAGCCATTCCCCTGCCCTAGACATTTTAATCAAACACTTACAGTATAGAAGGTAGCATGCTCGATACCAGGGATACAAAACCAAATCTATTTAAGTCCAGTCTTTGTCATCGGTCTGCTCAGTGGATTTCTACCAAGTACGGAGACTGCATTTTCAATGATTGATTGATTGGTCTGCTCAGTGGATCTCTACCAAGTATGGAGACTGCATTTTCAGTGATTGATTGATTGGTCTGCTCAGTGGATCTCTACCAAGTATGGAGACTGCATTTTCAGTGGTGTTGTGTTGAAGGCTTGGTCTAGATGGTGGGGGAATTTTAGAAGTTTGGGCACAGATAGAGAAAGTGGGTTGCTAGTGAGAAGTTATGCTGGTAAACTGTCATAGGTTGCTAGTAACTGGTTGAAAGCAGGCGTTGGGAACAAGGAGGGCTCGTGTCAGTCTTACCGACGGGTGTTAAAAGTCTCGTACCCTGAGAACAGCCACAACCTGGCCTGTTTCCTACAGAGGCTACTAGTTTTCATCCCATGGTAAGAATGCCTGGGTAGTAAAGAGAGGCTGGAAACTTTGTGGAGAGGAAGCTCTGCTGGGCCTGGAAACCTCTCAACCAGGAATCCAGCAAGATGGCTCCAGTGGGGCTTCTTTGCCATTTCTGCTGGATGTTGCAGTGGCCTGATTTGATGCTACTTTTGCCGGCTTTCCCCACCGGCTTTTCAACTTGTTTTTGCCGGACGTTGTAAATGTTAGATATGATAATGTTTTATATACAAGCTGTTTCTATCAATCTGATGTCTGCTTCTTGCTGTTTATCCTTTTACTCCTGTTTGCCACAGAAAAAACAAAACCAAAACCAAAAATAACCCCTGCTCCCCTGCACTCATTCAAAACCCAAAGCACAGATGTCACTTGTCTTTTCCTCACGGAACACCAAGGGTGCATCTTAAAAGCCTGAGGGGACGTCTTGTCCCTGGCCTTTGCACGCCCTCTCTCCTCATTCCTCATTCCCAACCACCAGCAGGTGAGCATTCGCATCCTCCCTTCCTTCTGCTGTGATGATTTGACCTCACTTTGACCCAGAAACAATGGAGCCATTAGAGCACAAACTGAAGCCTCTGAGCTGGTCAGTAAATCTCTCCTCCTTTTGAACCGTTTCCTCTCAGGCATTTGTCATAGAGACAATAAAAGCTAAGGAATACAGATGGGTTTTGTTTCAGCTGTGTGGTGGAGAGGCGGGGGCCCATAAGGGAACACGCAAGCATTCTTAGCAGGCAGAATTGATGTACTGGAGTCTTGGAACCACCAGCTGGTGGAGATGTGTCACAGAATAGCACTCCCTGCTCTGTGTAGGAGACAGAACTCATAGAGAGTTCATGGAAGATGGCAGTAAGCCCTCAATAAAGAACTCACAGTGAGTCGGGAACTCAGAGGAGTGGCATCCACTCAGATATGAGAGGAAGGGAAGATAGGTAGACATAAACTTGGAGTCCATTGGGAAGAAAAAATTGAGAAAATGCCTCTACCAGACATGCCAGTAGGCACAGATGTGGTGCATTTTCTTGATTAACGTTCAATGTGGGATGGCCCAGCACATTGTAAGTGGTGCCCCCTAGGGCAGGTACTCCTAGGGCAGGTGGTCCTAGATTATACCTGAGAGCAAGCCAGCAAAGCAGCATGCCTCCATTGCTCCTTGACCTAGAGACAGGCTTGCTCCTACCTCCAGGTTTCTGCCCTGCCTGAGTTCCTGCCTTGACTTCTCTCAGTGAAGGACCATTACCTGGAAGATAAGGGGAGACAAACCCTTTTCTTCCCAAAGTTGCTTTTGGTCACAGTGTTTTTATCACAGCAATAGAAACCCTAACTAAGACACATGATATGTGAAGAACTGGCACATAGTTTGATGGGCTAGAGAGTCTGTACCCTGTGAGCAGACATGAGGAGCTCGAGGGGAGACACAGGACTAAACACACCACAGTGGCAGACTCAAAGTTTTCTACATAAAAAATAAATTGGTCATTTAGTGAAGATTATTTCTAAAAAAAGGCATCTTTTAAAATGCCTCACACATGTCTGCTCATGTGTATGTGCACCATGTGCAAGTGCAGACCAAGAAGACTAAGAGATGCCCTGGAATGGAGTTACAGGGAGTGTGGGGAACCGTGTGGGTGCTAGGAACTGAATCTGGGTCCTCTAGAGGAGCAGCAAGCGCTCCTAACCACTGAGTCCCAGGTGACCTGCCCTGCAGGCACCACTCACAAGGGTCTGGGCCCTCCTACCTTGAGCATTAGTCAAGAAAATGCCCCATGACCTTGCCTACTGGCCTGTCTGGTAGAGATTTAAATACAGTTTTACTCTGGCTTAGACAACCTAGAAAAAGGAATTCAAATAGTGTATGATGTATTAAAGGATGTGGATAGTTAAGCTCATTGGAGGAAAATCTGTTACATGTGTCATTCAGAAAGATGTCATTCAACTGGAGACTCCCCAGGGTGGCTAGGAATGGCAAAGTTTGATAAAATAAACAGAAATATCATCACCAATACACATTCACTGTCATCACAAATTAGGAAAGACCGTGTCAGTCATGTTTACATCCTAAGAAACACTGTTTCATCCTCATTCTTGGTCAGGAGGCATTCAGGACCCATGGCCTAACAGCCCAAATGCATTTCTTATTGCAAAGAAAAGGTGATGTACAAACTACATCAAAAGCAGGATTAGTATAGGTTTTCTCAAAAAACAAACTAAAAGCAAACAGAACAAACCTACGGTTTAGTGCTTAAGGGCACTGGCTCTTCCAGGAGCAAGGTTCAATCCTAGCCCCCACATGACAGCTCACAACTGTATGTAATTTCTGACCCCAGGGAATCCAACAGGCATGCACATGGTGTAGGGACAGACATGAAGGAGAGACACATACAATAACACATAAACACCCTAAATCGTCTTCTCATGACATCACTCATACACATAATAACACGCAAACACCCTAAACCGTTTTCTCATGGCATCAAGTGTGGATTACTTAACACCAAGGCATCCGTGGTAAATTATTCAACCTATGCTAATTCTAAACCAAGACAGTTACAGCTCCTCCATGGAGCAACAGGGCTTTGGACAGAAATCAGAGGCAGTAATCATAGACAGTTAAGTTTAATAGACCATATATATCAATATAAAATTACAAGGGTCATAAAACTAAGGCATGCTAACTAAACACTTGAGCATACATATAAAATTCCAAGCAGAAATTCCATTTCCTTTGAATCAGCAGTCACTGTCCCTGGAAACCAAAGGAAGTCATACAATGGGCAGAACAGTGTCGAGCAAAATGCCCAATGGGCTTCCCACCTTGGACAAACACACACTAAGCTCCTTCTCATAATTGTCGACATGCACAGGAACAGGCTGGGGAGGGGCTCTGTGTATCTACAAAACACACATTTTATGGTACTAGACTAGACTTAAAAATCTCAATGCGTAAAATCCATAAGCCATTGAGGAAGTTTAAAAACACGAAATTAGCCAGTTTCATCCATAGGGATGTTGTACTAACATACCCGAGGGTGCTGAACACCTGGTCTGTGGGAACAACACTAACGGTGCGTGCACACAGCTGTCACACTAATGGTGTGTGTGTGCACTACGATCAATTCCCACACAAGGAAGCATCTGTGTGTGGCACTGACTTTCCTACATACATGTCACTTGTTCTGCCTTTGGATAAAATCAAGGTGATAATTAAAATAGAGTCAGACACCGCCTCCATTCTACTGCTCAGGTGTAAATGAATCTGTGAGCAGGCTAGGCAGTGATGCACTATCATTGCCCACCTCACACTTGTGCTGTGCAGTCGAGGGCACTAATCGCCTAGAATGTTAGAGCGCTGATCCCAGGGCCTGTGGACGTGGCTCAGAGAATGTAAGCCCTTGCTGATCTTCCAAAGGACCCACATTTGGATTCCACAACCGTGTCAGGTAGCTCACAACAGCCTGTAACTCCTGCTCTAGAAGACCCAACATCATCTTCTGGTATGTATAAATACAAAAAAAAAATCTGAAAAACAATTACTGATTCTTGTATCCCACCCATACTTAACTGAGTTTGGCGATGAAGAGTCAAGAGAGCATAATTGGGATTTATAACAGGAACCAAGTAACCCCTAAGCACAGGGAAGTCCAGGTACTACGATATTAAATGAAAGCCTGTGGGCAGGCTCCTTGTCTACACGGCCTCCTTGGCTAGCACTGGGCACATGCAGTTAGTTTATGGATGAATTAACAAGTCAAAACAGAAACTCCCAGGACACAGGAACTCAGACGGCTTTCAATTCTGATTCTCAGGGACTATGAGTTAGGTGTTCTTTTTCAGTGGGAAGAAACCATCTAAAACTATGGTTTCATGTTGCCCTGCTTTATATCTCTAGCACACAGCTCACTGCCAAGGAAGCCCCGCAGGTACTCCAGAATGAAGGATGCTCTGGTGTCAGCCAGGGACAGAATGACCACACAAGCTCTACTGGCCTCGTCCCCTTCTGTGACCAATGCTGTTTGGAAGAATCACTGTCTAGGGAGGGAACACACAGGACTTAGATGATTCTGGAACACTCCCAGTTAAGGCAAAAGAGGTTAGATGGGGTTACAAGTGCCGACATTAGGACGAGGTACAAACAGAATCACTGACTATTCTGCTGATTTCTGTCTTCTGAGATGCTCGATGGATGTGAACATTCAGTCTGTTACCAGCAGCTGTTTCAGAATAGAAGTGTTTTTGTCTAAAGGAAACCAGAGACTTGCTGGGTTGAGTTCGTGCATATTCCCTGTACTCAGTGGTGACTCTGGACAGGTAGGATTTATAGCTAAATAGCCAATATGTTGGTGGTAGTCAATTCTTTTAAACCAAGGAGGGAGTGGCTCCATTTTCCACCCATCAATGAAGTTATGAAGATGAATGCTGGCCAGCTTCTAAGGAAAGTATACAGCCCGGTTCCTGCAAACCTTCAGTTACATTCCTATCATCCAGTTAATATGCAGCCTTGATTTATATGTGTTCCTTTTAAAGACATGCAATGGAACATGCTCTGTTGGTCATTCTCATTAAATTCATGCCCACCAGCCCCAGAACAGAGTTCTTCTACCTAGGGACCACAGACATCCCCCGAGTACTACTGGGCCTGTTTACACAGAACCACCACCAACCAAAACCCACAGCAATGTGGAGAACACAGCATTATCCAGACTATGAAAGAGATGGAAACCTTTTCACAGTATGCGAGAGCTGAAGAAGGGCAGACTACTCTTGGTACTGATTTGGGGTTATACAGAGGTGAATAAAAGGGACAAGGTGTTTTCCGTCTTCTCATCTAGAGTCCCTCTTGGCCCTGAAATGGACACATCAACATAGCTGGTTTGGTAACAGAACCCCAGTCTTCTGGCTCCTAGGCTGAGATGGGCCGTGGGTGGGTCCCAGTTAAAGCTCCCCTTTCTATCTCCTCATCTACTCCTTTAACTTAAAGGGGTGAGCTGTTGTGGGAACTAAGAAGATAAACTCCAGGGCAGACAAGGGAGGCCTGGCTTGTGACGTTTCAGAGGAAGGCAAAGACTACACTAAGCCATTTGTGTGATATTTTGCATTACAAATCCGTGGCTTCTGGTCAGCTGGGGTTGAAGAATCTGCTGTGACTAACAGGAGACCAGAACCAGTAAAACAAAACCTTCGCTTAGCTGGGGCAATCAAAGTCTAAGAAGTGTTTCCTCAAGGTCAGCACACAGAAGCTGTGTTCCGGAGGGGCCAAGGCTGCATCTCATGCTGGCAGCTGAACTCAGTAGCCTAAGACACTCCAGGTGGGGCTGGCCTTGATGGCATGAAAGGCTCATGGAGAGCAGCTGGCACTTTACTTGGTTTTCCTATCTGCACTTCTTTTAAATTTTTGAGACAGGATCTTTCCCAGTCTATGGCCACCTTGAGATTGCAGCAGCAATCCTCCAGGCTCACCACTTGGTGCTGGAATTGCAGGTGCAAGTCTTGGCCTCCGGGCTTGGTTCCCTTTTTGAATTTTTAGTCTCTTTGTTAGAGTTTTTCCACTTTTCCAAAGGTATAGCCTCTACCCGACAGGATCCTGTTACTGCGTCAGTCACAAACAGGGTGATTTCAAGGTTACTGGAGTCCAGGACAATTCTGGTACCTTTGGAAACTCAGCATCTCCAACCGAGCAGGCCAGGCCCTGATTTCTTAGCATGCACTGAGTACAAGAACTGGATGCTTCGGTATAATTAGTGGTTAGGCACCTGGAAGTCATGCTATGTTTTCACCAGGGAAGGGAGAGACGAGCCAAGCACTTCCTGGGTCTCAGCCTGCTGCTAAGACAATTGTGCACATTTAGGTAGCTCCCTGACCATCATGTTAGAGCACTGACAGCATTTACCCATATCAACCTGTGAGGATTTAAGGGGTTGTGATTTTTATTACTGGGTCACAGGCTTCTCTCTTGTCAGTTCTCATAATTCCTTCCTCTTAGGTACAAACTGTTCACCTCACAGATTGTTTACCTTGAGACATCCAAGCAACCGACCTGAAGATCAACATGGCAGTTTCTGTTTTCCTGTCACTGAGAACTGGTTACTTCCTGTCAGTTGGAATCTTGACAGTAGGACTTTATGGCCCCGCAGTGTCTCATCCTAACCATTACAGACTGTCATGCACTATGGACCTTGTTAAAGATTTACACACTTTATGCTTCAAGGACGGGGTGGCTCAACCATATTCTGAAAACAGCTGATAAAGCGGTCCTTGTCACACGCTCAAGTCTTACTCAGAGGTGGTGCCACCCATAGGTTTCTCCAAGGGATGTATGCATTTGACCTCAGAGGCTAATTTGTTAGGTTCTCAAAACTACTTCAGTCTGTAACTTGATCAGAAGTGCAATCATGAGCCTCATGTCATCTTGCAGGGCAGGTTACTGAAAACTAGACTTTCAAATCCTTAATTGATATTGGCACTGCTGTGTTCCTTACCTAGTTTCAAACAAAGCTCTAGAGAATGGCCTGGCCCCAGGGCTGATGGGCTTAACCAAAGAGAAAGCACGGACATGCCTACTTTCAAAGAAACCAGTCAAAACAAAAATAAAAAACAACCAATCAACCAATCAGAAAAACCAAACTACCATCTGTCCAGGCATTTCATGGTGTAAAAATGGAGTAATAGTTTATACTATGGAGTTAACAACTTATGTTCTCCTGAGGGTAACTAGAAAATTTCACATACCATGATTAAACCTAATTTAACAGTATTTGTTTTTAAAGATTTATTTCTGTGTGTGTCTTTGTGTGTGTGTCTGAGTGTATATGTACATGAGTGCATGCATGCACAGACACCAGCAGAGGGCATCAGATCCCTTGGAGCTGGAGTCACAGGTCACTGTGAGCCACCCAGTGTAGTTGTAGGTGCAAGGAATCGAATTCGGGACCTTATGACTGAGCGGCAAGCTCTCTTAATGGTCGAGGTGTCTCTCAAGCCCTACTTTAATATTTTAACTTCACCTGGTGAAGCTCGGGTCCTGTGCAAGGGGAGTAAGCCTCAAACTCCTGCGCCATCTCTCTAGTTCCCCCTTATGCAGCTTATGCTTTACTGAAGACCTCAAAGAACTTCCAATTATTGACAGTTCCTCTACCTTCTTACTCAGTCTGTTTCATGGTTGTTGGTGCATAAAAGGAATCCAGCATCACACCTGTACTCTATAAGGGCCTCACAGACTTCCTTAGAGGACTCTGGGGCACATTTTCAGAAACGGGTCCACAGGTCTGGTTTATGTCATAGGAGATATTTGTCTGTGGACCCTTCTCACTGGCATAAAAAACAATGAAGAGCTGCAATGCTGCCTTCCTGCACACACAGTCTCCAAGTCAAGAAATAACAGGTTCAGACAGTGGAGGTGGATGGTATGAGCCTCTCTCTGCTGATATTTCCTCTCCAAATGAACAAGTGGGTAACTTTGTTTCTCCTCAAAAGAGCAGAATTAAAAGGATCCTTTTACTCTTTCACTCTACCTTGGGTTTGTGGGGAGGAAGGGAGACACAGGTGCATACACAGGTGCACACAGGTGTACAAGGTACACACAGGTGCACACGGGTGCCCACACAGGTGCCCACACAGGTGCACACAGTTACACTCAGGTGCACACAGGTGTACAAGGTACACACAGGTGCCCACACAGATGCCCACACAGGTATACACAGGTGCATACAGTTACATTCAGGTGCACACAGGTGCACAGAGGTACATACAGGTACACACAGATGGCCACACAGGTGAACACAGGTATACACAGGTACACACAGGTAAACACAGGTACATACAGTGCACACGGGTGCACACAGGTGCACACACAGGTGAACACAGGTGCACACACAGGCACACACAGGTGTATACAGGTACATATAGGTACACACAGGTACACGTAGGTACACACAGGTAAACACAGGTACATACAGTGCACACGGGTGCACACAGGTGTACACAGGTACACACACAGGTGTACACAGGTGTACACAGAGGTACACACAGGTGCACAGGAGGGCTGCCTAGGAAGGGGGAGCGAGAGTGGCCCAGCTTTGCCTGCTTGCTTTCAGCCTTCTGGAGAAGCACCTGTGTGAGCCTGTCTTAGGCTCAGCCTGGGCAGCGCTGCGGAGAAAGGCTCTGAGTTGAGGCACTGATGGGTCAGCAGGTTCCGGTGTCCCTAAACAGGGCTACTACTGAGAAGCGTGGGCCTTCGTGGTTTTTCTTAGAGGAACACGCCAGGGACTATTCAACAGCACAGCCGTTTACTAGGTGATAAGATCATCACTCTACGAGCATCTACTGTGACAGACGTGTCAATGTGGTGAGAGACTGTACTGAGCCTACCTGAGCCATGGCACTCACCTCATTGAAATGGACGTCCTGCATGCCGACATCTTCCATCATGGAAGCCTCTTCGTCAATGTTTGGTGTGATGACCCTGAAGGCTGTGCACCCCTGTCTGAACATGCCTAGGCAGGGAGAGAGCAGAGGGAGCACCATCAAGCTGAATGTGGCCGGGACTCTTGGGTTCTTCCTGCCCCCTGGGTTTTCATGTGGAAGTAAACGGCTGATGTGGAAATCTCTCCCATGTGAGCCCAGAAGTCTGGGGACCAGTGTGGCCTTTCTCCAGTCATTTCCCCATCACCCACACAGGAATCTGAGGTCCAGCATGGCCTCTCTCTAGTCATTTCCCCAGTGTCCACACAGGAGTCTGGGGACCAGCATGGCCTCTCTCCAGCCAGTTCTCTAGCATCCACATAGGAGTCTGGGGACCAGCGTGGCCTCTCTCCACTAAGTTCTCTAGCATCCACACAGGAGACTGGGGACCATCATGGCCTCTCTCCAGTCATTTTCCCACACTTCACCTCCAGCCTCTCAACTCTTTCATTTTGTTAACCACCTTAATCCATTCAGCCTTCAAATAAACTATATGCTGAAAAACTATGATTGAGTCAAGCTACTGGCAAATTAACATGGAAATGAAAATCTGATTAGGTGGAAAGATTGTTAGTCAGACACCAGGGAAACCAAAGCCAACCACTGAGACTTAAGTGGCTCAAAGACAGTTGCTTCCTCCCAGTAGTTGGGCACCTTGCCCATTCAGTGGGGGCGACCCACGGACTGGAGCCCACCCCACTTCTTCCAGGGACAGGCAGTCATGCCTGTTATCTGAGGGGCTGCCTTGGCTGGAGAAGCAAAAAGCAGTTGTGGGCCTCAGAGTCTGATACTGCTAGCTACAATGTATCAACATTGGGGTAAAGGTCAATTCCTTGAGATCGAGGTGGTCACTGGGACACCATCTTAAACCAGCTTAGTGTCAGTGGTGTGACATGTGTGAGAGAGGCCTTGGATTGCTAGGCAGAGACATTTCTGCTACACATTTGTTCAAGTTTCCAGTCAATCCCAAGTTAGTTATTTCCAGTCAGTGGTGAGTTAGCCAGAATTTCTACCATGGTGCTCACACAGCCTTGCTTTGATCTGATATGGAAAGCAAAGAGTCCCCAAAGAAAAGCTCTGATCTGGGAACCTGAGGAGACATTAACACCCCTAAAATAAAGACATAAAATCAACCATTGTGTTTTGGCCAGTACAATGAGAAGCACAAAGCTCAAAGCTCTTTCCTTTCCAGTGCTTGTCACATAGGGACAGTAGAGAGAGACCCGCAGAGCCCAGGCACAGAGGGAGAGACACGCAGAACCGAAACACGCACACACCACCACAGCCCTGGAGTGCCACATGAACAGAGCAGCTGGGGACCCTGGGGAGCTGGGTGACCCTCAGGCTCACCTCCCCGGCTCTTCCTCTGGCAGGTGCTATGGCTGTAAGGGAAGACAGGTGGTTCCCGCTGGAGTGCTAGGTCAGCTTCTAAACACAAGGAAATGCGTCACCTGATAAAATGACTCAGCAGGACATACTAAGTGATTTCCTCTCACTGTCTCTGATGTCTGACAGCCCCATTCTACAAAACAGACACTTCATGACCTTGGCACCTGTGACTTTATAATGCTTCTCCCTTTGTAAGAGCATGCCTCATGAGCTTGGAAAAGGACTGCTGTTCATAGATACTGTGTGTGCAGACTGTCAGTTTCCCTAGAACCTCAATACTACAAACCAAATGTCACCCTGAAGGCTGCACCAGGTAACTGTGTAACTAAGAGGAACCAGGAATGAACTCATGAGAACAAATGTATGACACACAATTGTGGAGCATCTTGTGCCCCGTGAGACCCCCTGCTAGCATGGTAGCCTCCCGCAATAAAGTTAACAGGGTTACATTCCAGAAACTCTGTCCAACAACTTCCCCTTAAAACTGTCACCGATTGATAAACAGTTCTGGTGGGAAAATATCTCAAGGGGAAATAAATTCATTTTGGCTCACATTAGCTGGTCGGGGGCAGCCAGCTAGTTTTATCAGCTAGTGTTTGTTTGCAGAGCAGCATGAAGCTAGGATGACATGCCATCCTCTCCATAACACTGGTACTTTTGCTTTGCCCATGGAGGCAACTAAATGGTGCAAGCAGGGGTGAAGTGCCAACAGTGTGTGCAGTGCAATCCCTTGCCTTCCCGATCCTCCTGAATGGCCTCTTCACGAGGCTCAAGCATGCCCTTACCTTTCCGTGTAAGATATTCTGCCACCAAGGCTGTCACGTGGACATAGCACATTGCTGCCTGGAATAAAAGACAACAACAAACGGATCAGAATAGTCACTTAGAACCCTGTGTCTTCAGGAGGCATGCCCCCTCCTTAGCTCCTAAGACACCAACTATGAACAGTTGAAAAGTGAGACAGATGACAGGCAACTGCTGGGCTTTCTCCTATTTACAGCTGCTGTATTAGTGCAAAAGACAGAACCTGCAGGCTGGGGATTATTCCATTTTTCTTAAAGCAAAACAATAAATATTTTTAAAAAAAAACATTTTTTTTCCTAGACTCACATTTCAGCTAATAAAATTTCCTTTCAACTTAACTTATTTTTAAACATTTGTTTTTGTTTATGTGTGTGTGTGTTTGTGAATTTGTTTGAAATTCCACCTGTACATGTGTTCAGGTGCCATAGGAGGGAGCTGGATCCCATGGAGCTGGAGTTCCAGGTGGCTGTGTGGTGCTCAGTGTGGGTGCTGGGAACCAAACTCAGATCCTGGAAGAGCAGTGAGCTCTTAACTGCTAACCTTTCTCTCCAGTCCATGCCCTTTCAACTTGAACACTGAAGGCTGTATTTTTTTTTTTTTAAACACAGTTCTAACCAAAAATCTGTGCTGGGGTGCCGCTCAGGAATTAATGTGTGTGTTCAGCATGCCTTAGCTTAAAGCCTCCCTGACCACAGAGATCAATACTATAAATGATTTTAAGATGAGAAAGCAAATACATCCTTTCACCAAGTTGCCCAGTTATTATCAAAATCAAAGGCAAGTGTTGGAACTGAGACCGTGATGAGGGCAGTCTTCATCAGGGGAGTGCTGCCACTGTGTGGTGCCCTTGGTACTGAATGAACACATGTGTAGTGGCACTCTGACCTGTGGCAGGGTGGAGCAACACCTCAGGGAGTTCTGTTCACTAGGCTATCTGACTGCAACAGGCAGTGTTCCCACTGTGACACTGCAGTTTCACAGCACACAGCTAGAGAGCAGTCACAGGATGGAAATAACTGATGGCTTTCTGAAAAACTGCACAACGCCAACTGCAGTGGGAACCAAAAGCAATCTCGTGAAGTATGTATGCATCCTCTGGGGGTGGGCTGAAGAGGAAGCAGGTTGGCAGCACGGGTGCAAGCATTTTCCACTGCTCTGCATGGATTTCTGTGATGCTCCTGCCTCAATTTCCCCTTTCCCCCTCAATGATGGACTGTGACCCGGAGACAGACTTCCCTCCTCTTAGCTGCTTATGCATATTTTTTCTCATGGAAACAGAAATGGAACAGAACAGGCCTCAGAGACATAATTTGGAAATAGGGTTGTTGTTATTAGTTAAAATGAAGTCACACTAGTACTGGATGGGCCTTGAACTCACGACAACTGTGCTGTAAGGGAGAAGAGACCTATGGTAGAGGAATCCATGAAACAGTGGACGCCAAGGAATGAATGTTGGCAAAATGAGCAGCCACGAGAGAGGCAGGGAACACATTCTCTCCTGGATGCTCAGAGAGCAGGCCCATCCAACACCTAGATTTGGAATCACTCGATTCTGTGTTCTAAGGGAACAAACTTCTGTTTGATAAGCCACCCAGTTTGTAGTTGTTTGTTGACAGCTGAATTCTGCTTCTAAGAGACCTGGGCTGTATAAATCATGTAAAAAAAAAAATCTTACACTCCGAGAATGACAGACCATTGCTACCATAACTTCCTTTCCATGATAGCCAAGTGTATGTTTGTGTTCACCCAGAAAGGACTGTGTATGCTTCAGCATGTCACCCTGATGAACAGTGACCAATCTTTCAGACTTAGGATCTTAATCACTGAATAGCCACAGAGACTCACTTTGGTAACATGGCTGCCATATGCAAATGTGTCCAACCACAAACCCTGAATTGGTCTCACGGGAACACAGAACTTGTGTGTAGTCATTAAATTTTCTTGAATTTCTCATTTTACATGACTCCATCAAGGCACAAAAGGCCTAGGGAAGGTGGTGTAATACCAGAGTTAGGAAATGTGTGGTCCTGGGTTTGAAGTATGTCTCCCCATGCCTGCTTCCAGCCATGTAAGCTACATATTGTAATGTGTCTGCTCTGAACATCCAAAAACCTGCTACACACCCAAAACAGGTGAACGGGATTCCTTACCATTATTGTAATAGAAGAGGCTAATTCTACTATGAGACTGAACCACAGAGGAGTCTCGGTGCATAAGAATGTACTTTAAGTAGCAGGCAGCTACATAAATATGCAGGTAACCCCTTATGCTCTGTTTCCAGTGACTAAAATGCCAAGACACCTGGGAGAGCACCCCAAGCGTGGAACTCCTGTACTCTATGTGTGTGAGGCACCCCACTGCTTCCACTGGCTTGTTTTGATCAGTGGTACAATTTTCCTCGAAAGTGGCTTCAGGGAATAGAGGACAACTATTTCTCCAGAACTCAGTCAAGAGCCAGGCAGGGCTCCCTACCTCTGAGAGATCCCCATTTTTAACATGGATCCTTGCCATGCTGTCCAGCCACGTCTTCCTGAGCTCAGGAGTGCTGGCGTAGGACTTAGCCAGGCTGTACTGGAGGTCCACCAGCATCTCTGGATCATTCTCATGCTCCTTCATCTGAGCTGTAGCCATCAGGACTGTGCGGATCCTCTTGGTCAAATCTTTCACATCAGAGGAGAAGCTGGTGTGCTAGACAGGGGACAGGGAAGGACTCATGACATCACCCACTAGACAGAGGAGAGGGAAGGACTCATGACATCACCCACTAGACAGAGGAGAGGAAGGACTCATGACATCACCCACTAGACAGAGGAGAGGAAGGACTCATGATGTCACCCACTAGACAGAGGAGAGGGAAGGACTCATGACGTCACCCACTAGACAGAGGAGAGGGAAGGACTCATGACATCACCAACTAGACAGAGGAGAGGAAGGACTCATGATGTCACCCACTAGACAGAGGAGAGGGAAGGACTCATGACGTCATCCACCATACAGGGGAGAGGAAAGGACTCATAACATCACCCACTAGACAGAGGACAGGGAAGGACTCATGATGTTACCCACTAGACAGAGGAGAGGGAAGGACTCATGACATCATCCACTAGACAGGAGAGAAGAAAGGACTTATGACATCACCTACTATACAGGGGAGAAGGGAAGCACTCATGACATCACCCACTTTATTCACATGCACACACATCCTATGACCTGGCAGACTTGGGGTGAAAACAGAAGTTACTCACCTTGATGAGCCGGTCACTGTTGGCACAGTTGTTGATGATAGACAAGGACTGCTGGAATCTGGTTCCTCCGATGCCAACCACGTCTGCGATCAGCTGGCTGACAGAGATGATGACCTTAGGGACAGACACACAAGCAATCAATTCACCTTCATATGAGTGCCAGGTTCAGCTTCTGGGTTCAGTTAGGATGTTCATGAAGCCTCTGCATCTTTCGATGTGTGGGCTGGGGGGACCCCACCACTGTGGGGAACAGTTTGGGTGATATTTTTAATCACTTTCAAAAACCATTCCAGATTTCATTGTTTTCCCTAACGTATTTGCCCATAAATTAAAAATGCAAATGAATCAGAAAGAGCACAGAAGAACAAGGAGGAGACACACCCACACCACTTGGGTTGCCACTTACCCACTGCATTCTGGGTAAGAGGGGAAACCATATTACGCTCCCCTCAGTTTTGTTTTGAGCTTACATGTATTAATTATTCAATGGGTAGATGGTATGTTTTAAAACAGAACATGCAGATGCCAACTATGCAATGGGCAATCTGCCGTTTGGAGCCTGTGAATAGCATTGCCCTGACTTGGGTGCTCCAGCACCAACATGGAGGCCCTCTGTTGTTTCCCTCCACCACATGTGGGTACAGCCTGTGAGCATTGTCAACTGAAACCCTTCTTCCTTCCAACCTCACCATCTCTTATCCAGAATATCATCCTCTCTGACCCAGATTGCACAGCGTTCTCTGTTGATGAAGTGTGCACCCCTTAAGATCTGCTCTTAAAACTGGAGTCCGAGTGGGTGGGTCTTCTGAACATAAGCCTGTCTTCTGTAACTTCTCACCTGTGCTCTAAGCATGAAGGGCTTTTCTAGTTTCCCAGGTGGGTGATTCCCTCAGTGTACCTATGGCTCAGAACATGCCTAATACCCTTCAAGCCACACCCATCTTAGTCCTCCAGGCTCTAGAGAGCTGCCTCTTCTCCCCAGCTTCCCTAACCAGGTGCTCTTCCTGGTTTCCTCAGGACTCTCCATGGGAATACTGACTGGCCTTGCATTCGTGCAGGGCAGGGCCAGGAGGATCAGTTCTGTTCCTGGTTGTAGTCCTTAGTCCTGGCAATTAAGTCTGCAGACAAAGACCACTAAATAAGAAAGGGACAAATACAGATGGGAAAGGTTCTCCCATCACGTGTCCACAGAAAACACATCTACAAAAGTGTAGATTGCTGTCTCTATGAAGGTGAAAAGATAAGGTTACAGCCTGTGATTGGGCAGTGGAAAAAGAAGGCAGGCAGGGAGTTTTAAAGACAGGACAGAGAGAAACAGAGAGACAGAGAGAATACGACAAGATGGAACCTATAGGACAGGATGATGAAGCTGATCCAGGCAGTCTGAAAGAGTCAGGGGCAGCTATGGATAGCATAGAAGGACAATAGAGTAATGTAGGGTGCATCTGCCTCATCGAGGTGTGGAGCTTGTATTTATATCAATTGAGTGTTGAGTTCTTTGTGTGGGCATTTTTGGCATTGAGAATTTACTGTTATCAATCTGACTGATAAATTACAAGCCTCTAGAGTCTTCATTTAAAGGGGCTAGGGATTTAGAGCCAGCAGGAGCCAGTCCTGGAGGGGCTAGCAGGAGGAGGATGGCCTGGGAGGATACGAGCGATTTGGCAGCAGCAAATTGGGTGTTGCCTCTTGGTAACAGGGTAGCCATGGGGGTAGCGATATGGCAGCAGAGAACCTTGGGAAATTGGGTGGACCGCCTCTTGGGGACAGGGTAGTCAC
>NW_022196915.1:106491422-106519410 GCF_008632895.1 Mastomys coucha
CAGAAATCCGCCTGCCTCTGCCTCCCAAGTGCTGGGATTAAAGGCGTGCGCCACCACTGCCTGGCATGCGTGGATTGTTTTTAACAATTACACACTACACAAAAGCACACAGGACTTGCTGTTATCTTAGCTAGTTCTCAGAGCAGAGAATTCTGGATGTTTTAACTGGACAGACAGAAGGTATACTCATAAAGAGAAGACAGAAAAACTATTTTGGGTTTTTGTTTTTTAAGGATTTAATATTAAGTACCTTGATGCAACAGAGTATCAGTTAGTTCAATCCTGAATCAATAGCTAGATATCGAGCTAGTGATTAGACATGCCAGGCCAGGCTCAGTAAGAATATAGGATATGAAACAAACACTAGCAGCACACGTGACCTCCAGATCTCCACTCACGGCCTTTGGTGGAACGGATGAGGGGGTATGTTGGTCAGGGTGACTCTCGGTGACACCTGTGCCCTGGTGCAGCGGAAGCACATGTACCTGTAAGTGTGTGCGAACAAAAGACTTCTTCCCTGTGTAATCGAAGTTGTTCCTCATCAGGAAGTAGAGCAGCTGGGAGGCCTCTGTCCGGATGGAGCTGAGCTTGGAGTTGCAGCACTTGAGGACCTCATAGCACAGGGAGGCACACATGTCTGCCCGCCCCTCGTAGAACGTCGAGGGAAACTAGAACAAAGCACGTGGCAAACAGAACAGCAAGGTCAGTGCTCCCAAGATGGCCTCTGCTCTGGGCAGAAGACAAGAAACCTGTAACCATCAGCAAGACCACTGCCCTGAAGTAACCTACCTTATAAATTAATGACCTTAAGGCAGTAAAGACATTTTTTAAAGCCATTTCTGACTGGTGTTTTTGAAGGAAACACAGGTAGACATCAAAGACTTTCTTCATGAGAGGATTGTGTCCATGGTCAGCTAGGAGCTGGTTCTGAAACACATTGGCATCAACGTTAGATAAGGCTAACATCTTGAAGACATGTCATACTGTGTATACGCTAAATTATTGTATCTTCCAAGATAAACAGAGACAAACAGACAAACAGACTCTGCTACAAGCCCTCCGTGGGAAGTACAGAATGCTCCCCTAGATCAAGAAAGACCACTGGAACATTTGCCACTGAGGGGTGGTTAATCTAGAAACCTGAAGCATGGTTCACAGATACTCACTTTTAACTGAATGTCAGTAACAGACTCAGGAGTTCATGTTCGGTGGTATGTGAATTCTAACATGGGGTGCCATTACAGGTGTCAGCGAATTGATGGGTGGGGGCCATGAGTCCTGTCTTCCCAAAGTGAGACCCTTCCCCAGCCAGATTTTCTGGGCACTCAGTCAGTCATTTAGAGGGTCAGCATGCATTGCTTAAACATGCAAGGATCTGCACAGGTAAGCCATGCCCCGACAGTCATTACTTCCGTGAGACAGCAGCTCTAAAACTGGTCTTGTATTCCTACTGTCACAGACTGAGGTCAGAAATCCCAGCATGGGGAAATCTCAGGCATAGAGCCAGCTGCTAGCTGCAAGGAGTGGGACAGCTATCCATGATGCTCTTGGCTATATAAGTACCTTTCTGTCTGTGCCTGCTCTGCACAGGTCCTCCCTCCAGTCTCCTGCCTCTTCATACCACAGGGTCCAGGCAGAGAGCACAGAAACAAGCTGCACTGCTGGCCTGGCCTGGAGGATTTCGCTCAGCCCAGATACAGTGCACATGGCTGAATGTGTTCTCATTCAAACTTTCACGGCCTAGGTAAAGACTTTTACACTGAAGATATCAGGCTGGGGGAAGGTCCCAGCAGAGTGAGCTTCTCAAAGTGTGGGGACCTTGCACCTAGAGCTCCTCATTTGTCACATCAGGGCTTGGGCCAGAGCTTCTAACAAGCTCCCAGGAGTGGTAGCCTCAGTAAAGGGCCTCTATGTAATAAGTACACACTGCTCTACACACACTGTATTTCCCTCTATCTCAACTGGGTTCCTAGAAACACACTTAGTGGGAGACGTGGATGGATTGGCACCTCAGGAGAGGACACACTATAGTAAAGTGACATGATATGGGGGAGTGTCATTATTTTTACTGTCACTAGTAAAGATAAAGAAAAATTTCTGTGATAGTCTCATGTAGCCCAGGCTGGCCTCCATCTCTATGTAGTCAATGATGACCTTGAACTTGTGATCTTCTACCTCTGTCTCCCATGCACCACTCCGGGTTTGTGGTAGCAGTGATCACACCTTGAGCATCACGACTGCATCCTAGGCAAGTATTGTATCAAGTGAACTAAGTCCCACTCCTGCCTAAGAAATGTGTTTCCTAAAACATAGAGACAACATAGGGGAGCAGGACTTTGGTTACATTTCCCTAAGACCTTTGCAACTAAACATATGGCTGCAACATTCATAGAAAGTAACACTAACTCAATGTTTTCTGTCTAGACTAGAAATGGAAGCCACCCATAGCAGAGGCTGGGAAGCCTTAGGCTTCTAAGAGACAGAACATGGTAGGTACAACGGTATACACGTAAAAAACCATTACAAACAAACCCACTACTTTGATTACTAACTCAATACTTTTTTTTTAAAAAAAACTGGTTTTGGTCTTGTTGCAAAACAAAACAAAACAAAAAAACCAAAGCAAAACCCAAAGGTTTGAAGAATATGCATCAATGACCTAATTATTATTTGCTAAATTTAAAAACAAGACCAAAACTCTTTCATTTCTTTTTTCATGACATGCTTTTCTATTTAATTTAGTAATAAATAAATAATTTGAAGATGAATTTATACTTAATTGTGCCTCTCTTTAAATATTAATTTAAGACGTTTGGCCATGTTTACAGATATTCAAAGCAAAACTGCCTGGTTAGGTTCCCACGGTTATCATCTGGAGGGCTTAGGATAAATGTTTCCTCCTAGCCGAGACAGCAGTCTCCAGGGACAGCCTGTGGCATTTCCAAGCATGCAGTACATGTGGGCCAGCTGAGCTTTATTACATAGAATAAAGGGAATCACTTCACTCACTATGGAAATGCTTCATTAAGGGAACCTTGAGATTAATAGTCTTTCTAGAAGCAAAATCAGCTGAAGTAAAAAAAACATACACCATGCATGTGTATTGGTTGAGCTTAATAAGCTGAGTGGATTTGTCAGATTAAGAACATCTGACCTTGAACAGTGTGTGTTTAATACAAACCTTAAAAGCCAGTGTGAACAGAGAGAGGGTGTCCAGAGCTGTGAGGCAGACCTCAGTAGCGATGTTAGCTTCGAGAAGCGACTGGTGAACCACATCTGCCTCCGAGTGGCCGTAGCCTGTGTGAACCAGCACAGTGTTACTGTCTGGGGTTATAGGCAACAGGGCCAGGGGATGTAGCAGTGACAGTCAACTTTTGATTATTTATAGAAGGTCCCCTTTCAGAGCCCTCTTCCCCCTTTGCCTCTGTAGGGAGGTGGCATTAATAATGTTTTCATTCATGGTGCATCTTTTCTAGCTCTGCAGGCTTCGTGACAGCAGCAGCCATTTACAGTGCTTGCTCAGTGCCAGCTGAGCCTGGGAGCTCCACATTGTTCCAGCTACTCGGCAGCCCCGTGAAGTGTGCACCTTGTTAAACACTTTCTGCAGATTGGGAAAGGGCACAGATAGGCCACAGGGCTTGAATGAAGTCACCAAGGCAGTAAGATGGTGGTGCCAGCATGCCCACCAGGACAGACACAGTCCATCAGCCACACACTAAGTGGTCACAATGGCCAGAGTGCTGACAACGCTCCGAGCACCCTATGAAGCAGGTGACAGGCACCTGGCATGGGGCTGATAGCTGGCCATGCAGTCCAGGTGTACTTCTTTATCTGCGTATGGCTTTGGGTGAGTTAGCTAACCTCTTTACACTTCGGCATCCCCATCTATAGGGGAGGGGTAAAGGTATCTACACTTCAAAGAGCTTAGTGAGGATAAATTAATATTGTGAGGTTCATAAAAACGTGCCCAGTACCGAATGAGCAACATAATGCATTAGGTTGGTAGGACCAAGGCCTGAATTTAGCTAGAGTTATAAGTGATAATCGAGAGTTGACTGTACTGCAAATAGTCTTCTACTTGTTTTAACAACAAGCATAAAAGCCAGTATATTGGAAAGACATGCCTATGCAGAGGAGAGAACCAGAAGGACTTGTCATATAAATTTAGCTTCATCATATACAATTTAAACATAAACTGCAATCTTCAACAGTGGCTGCAAATCAATTTAGTAATGATATAAATGCAGTTCGACAATTTGAGATATTAAATTATGAAATGGAATGTATTAGCAGAAACACACAGAGAAGATGTAAAGATGTTACCATGGTGTCTTGCTTATACAGAAAGATGGCAAAACAACAGGACACAATGTAATGACTTTCTCCAAGGACAGACTGAGAAAGCAACACTTACTAATTGGTCATTTATTTTAATACTTCAGAGAGGAAGGCATTAGTTCAGTGATCCAAAAATAAAGTACAGAAAACCTATAGAACCTCCTTGAGATTATTAATGGGAACTTCCCCCTCAACCCAGAACCTACACTCCAAATTCCTATTTGGGTCACTGCACCAGAGGACTGATACAGGCAAATAGGAGGAAAAAGAGAATAGTATGACCTTGTTCTGACTGAAGAAAATAGGAGTTATAGTTCTACAAATGCTACCGAGGAGCTTTTAAAGCCACAGAGATGCTTTAAGACTGCCATGCAAGCTCTATCAAGTGTATCCATCCAACTCTGCTTTTCAACAGGTGATTCTGAACTTTTATATCTGTGGTTCTCTGCTCCCCTTGTGTCAGGATTGACTCCCTCCTCATGAGGATATAGAATATGTTTAACATCATGTAAATTCCAATTCTTTGTTTTAAACAAGCAGTTTTCCGGAGAAAAGAAAGATGGCTATTTGGGCATATTGAGGATATCTGTCCTGCCTTTGCATAAGCCAAGGCATTTGTGC
The DNA here is from genome assembly GCF_008632895.1 of Mastomys coucha. Lineage (NCBI taxonomy): Eukaryota > Metazoa > Chordata > Mammalia > Rodentia > Muridae > Mastomys > Mastomys coucha. The sequence goes on from NW_022196915.1 coordinate 106,496,382, forward strand.
ACTGGGTGGGGTGTGATAAGATAGAGAGTGAAAGAATGAAGTATTGATAAATAAGTTTAAAGAGATATAAACCATGCAAAGAGGGGACCAAAGACAAAACCATTAACACCTGTGATCAGACCAGAAACATGCTCACAGGTCAAAGGGGCCTTTAAGGAGTTGCTCACAGGTCAAAGGGACCTTTAAGGAGTTGCTGTGGTCTGAGCTAAGAGTCTGATAGGAACATGGCTTAATGGAGATTTCATTTGTTTTCTCTTTATATAACTGTCCCTTTATTTGTATAAAACATACAGGCTAAGGGCATGCAAGTAGCCATTCTAAATAAGATGGCCTTCTACTGAGCAATCCCTGTAGCCCTGACCTACTTCTGGCCTAAAGCCTGGAGACAGAATCAGAACTTAATATGTGTTGTTCTAAAACAGAGTCAATGGGCCAAGCTACATTATGTATACATGTACAGAAATGTGGTAATGACAAGATTTCTCTAAGCTACCACACCATGCTTAGTCATGACACCATCTACCCAATTTCTTGGGACCAGCAAGAGGCTGGTAAGGGGAGAGGGATGAGGTGGGTATTGGGAGCAGGTACATATATGAGCACAGTATAATGATATACTGGCATGAAAATGTTATCGGAAACCAATGCTGTACATTAACTAGAATATTAATTAAAAGTCACAAAAATACCACTATTTCCACTAGGGGGCAGTAGTTTGTTGCAGCACTGTGGATTCCCTCCACCCTTGCTCAGCCTGTAGGAGCAACAGGACTTCTGCAAGAATGACATCTTTAGGTGGCAAGCTGTGGGCTAGTTTGGGAGTCCGCAGCATTCACAGATCAAATCTGTAAAATTTTCAAGCCACTGTCATGCCTACAGTAAGACTTGTTTTAATTTTATGACAGTGTTTGTGTGTGGTGCAAGCGTGCGTGGAAGCAGAGGTAAACTCGCCAAGTGGCTTCCTCTATGTCTCACTTTATAAGGAAGTTTAAGACTCCATTTCATTATCTGAATATAAGCAAAAGTGTGTGCACGTTTGGAGGGTCCTGGAGACCATCAAGTGGGCCCTGGGGACCAAATTCAAGTGGTCAGGTTCAGCAGCAAGCGTCTTTAGTGGCTGAGCAAGTTACCCGTGCTCCTTTAACTTATTTCTTCAGACAGGGCCTCGTCCTGGACCTGGGCCTTGCTGTTTTGGCTGGCCTGGTTGGCCAGAGAGCCCTCAGGATTCACTGACTCCATGCCCCGAGGGCTGGGGTTACAGATACACACCAGCTTTACGTGGACACTGGGAATCTCAATCTGCGTCCTCGTGTTTGCACAGCAAGCACTTTGTTAACGGAGTCATTGTCCCACAACCAACATTTGTCTTAAAATCTCAAACCAAGAAGCCCTCTATGATCATCTGTGAAATGTTATCAGCCTGACTGCAGTTTACACATCCACCCTGCCGACTCCCTGCAACTCCATCTGCAGCCTCTTCCTCAGAGACCCCACACCAGGGAGATCTGGACAAAGGAGGAGCCAGCCCCACAGTCACACATGCCTTTCTGGTGGTCAGGACGTGTGAGGCGGAAGACCGGTCAGATGCAGTCTCAAAGGCTGCTTCCATTTCCAAGTCTGATTTTTCTCTATGGAACCCAAATCTATATTTTTACATTGATTTTTTTCCCCCTTCTGGATTATAGTAAAAGTCCAGAAAACCAATAAGTTTGGGTATATAAACAAACACAGAATGACAAGGAATCTTTCCTGATGATCAAATGGCAATGTACCATCTCAGATATGTTAATTAACAGTATGAGGCTTTATGAGGGTTCAATATACTTTATGTAAAAAACATAAGAAGTGATCAATAGTCAGTTGTTCCCATTTAACTGCTAAAAAAGGTTTCCTCACAGGAGAGCAAGGGGTATAGAGTAAAGAATTATATTCGATGGCAAAATGCCATACAGTTTGCTAGCTCCCCCTAATTCACATAAGGAAACAACCATGTTCAGAGTTATCTATGGCCATGATCCACGTGGTACAAGCTCACTGTGAGTAGCAATTGGCTTTCCTCCTTTGAGGAATAGCGAAGAGTAAGTGCTGGCTGACGCTGAAATGGCACTAAGTATGCAGCCTCACACTGTGAAGACACCTGAAGAACATGCAACACACCTTCATGTCTTTTTTTGTTTGTTTGTTTTGTTTTTTTGAGACAGGGTTTCTCAAAAACCCTGTGTAGCCCTGGCTGTCCTGGAACTCACTCTGTAGACTAGGCAGGCCTTGAACGCAGAAATCCGCATGCCTCTGCCTCCCAAGTGCTGGGATTAAAGGCGCACGCCACCACTGCCCGACTCATGTCCTTTTTAAGAACATCAAGACAACTAGCTTCAAGCAGGAACTGCCCCTTGCATTTTACATCTGAGCCAGTTCAGCTGCAATAAACATTCATTATGGACAGACCGCCATCTCAGATGACCTATTAAGATGCACGGTTTTCAGAAATGCTAGTGTTCCACAGGCTGCATACACGGTGGATTTTCCAGGGATTTAGGGAAAGCCAGGGCCTACAGAGGATAGGTTGTCACAGGCCTCTGCTGCTCCCTGCTGGCCAAGCTGGGATCTGACAAAAAGAGAAGAAATGGCCATTGAGAGAAGTGGAGTAAGGTCACCTCAGTCCCTGCTTGTCCCTGGCAGGCTGCTCACTTGTGGGCTCTACATCATGTTGGCTGGATTGACTGAAGGTGCTGTGCCTACTGCTATGTAAGTTTCTGTTTTGTTTTTTGTAAAGGGGCATGCATGGCCCCAAGCTTCCACTGAATATCTATGTAGAGATGAACAGGTATGTATGCATACATATGCATCATATACATTGTACACATGATACAGTAAGACATTCATTCTCTTAGCATGTTTTTGGCCAGGCTCCATGTGCTGGAACGGGGTGGAGGGAAAGGGTAAAAGCCACCTCATCAGAACTAGAGGTTGGGAGAAAGACTGAGTTCTGGAAGATGCGGGAGAGCAACCTCACAGGAGGAGGGATGGAGAGACACGGGAGAGCAACCTCACAGGAGGAGGGACGGAGAGACACGGGAGAGCAACCTCACAGGAGGAGGGACGGAGAGACATGGGAGAGCAACCTCACAGGAGGAGGGACGGAGAGACACGGGAGAACAACCTCACAGGAAAGACTGAGTTCTGGAAGATGCGGGAGAGCAACCTCACAGGAGGAGGGACGGAGAGACACAGGCGAAGGGGAAAGGAGTCAGAGCACACAATCTCCTGACCACGAGGAGGACAGGATGCCACTGAGAACTGATGGGAGAAGGAAGGAGGCGGGGTACCAGGAAGGGAGAGGAGAGAGCAGTCCAGCTGTGTTCTAGCAGCAGCTGGCTGCCTCCTTCCTGTAACCCAGGCTCCTGCTGCGGTGTCCATCTGCAGCAGGGGGCTGACGGTGACTACCTCTGAGGGAGGGCCTCCATCTGCCTGGGTAAAAATCCTCCACAGTGTCTGCGTTTATCTCAACAGGTACTAAACTACTCTGCTATATAGTCCGGGAAGAGTGACATCCAGCAGAGCAGCCTGTGTGTCACAGGGGATGGTGTTCTACTGCAGAAACGGAATGAGAGTAAAGGTCACAGGACCCTGGGCGTCCTCTGTTTTAACCACTTGTTCACCGAGCTAAGAGACAAAGGGTTGAAAACACAAATATTGCAGCCCCAAGTGTACTGTAGATGTGCAGGCTACTGCTAAGTGTGAGAGGTTCTCAGCTGAAGGCGGCTGCTGACACGACCCTGGCTAAGCGAAGTCTTGGTAAGACATCCCTGCTATGCTTAACTTTGTGGGTGAAGTGAGGGATGCTGCTGGATCGGTTTGTTGCTTTATTTTATGTGCTTTTTTTGAGACAGAGTCTCATTGTGTAACCTTGGCTGGCCTTGAATTCAATATATACAGTAGGCTGGTCTTGAGCTAGCTCACAGAGACCCATCCCTCTGCCTCTGCCTCCTGAGTGCTAGTGTTAAGGCGTACGCTGCCACACCTGACACACCGCTGTGCTTCGACCCTTCACTCTGTGTCACCTTTCAAATACACGGTGGTGGGAATATTGTCTTTACACTGCATCTGCGTGAAGAAAAAGGCATGACAGCCACAGTGGGCGGACTCCACAGTGGATGGACTCCTTGTGGCTAGGGATGGTGGGAAGAACTAATAACCATGTATTAAAGACAGCGCTGGGGATGAGAACACGTGCTTTTCTAAGAACTAGCTACGCCATGCTTGGAGACAGAAGGACAGCCTTGAGAAAGCAACAGGAATGGAAGTCGGACTCCGAAGATGACTGTATTAATTGTTCACGCACCGCATGGCTGGAGCCTTTAGGCTTTCTGCTTTAAGAAAAACCCTCAGAAAGATTCAAACACCGAAACATCTAGCAGGAGCACATGAGGGTGTCTGGGTGACTGAGAGAAGTGAATTAAAAAGAAGGACCTTTGTACGAGCAGATTTCTACGGTGAAGTTAGGAAAGCCCCGCGGTTAGGCAAGATGAATGGAAAGGTCTTGTTTGCGAGTGAAGCGGCCCCAACCTGATTAAATCTTACCATTGTCTACAGAAATCCCAAGCACACTTGATATCTTTCTCACACTGAAAACACAGAAAAAGTCACTTCGTTACTGGATGCTTTTCTACACCCTCACAAATCGATTCACGGGCTTAACATTCACTAGCAGGCGGAATGTCAGAATGTGGACGCTCGACCAATTACATGCACTGAGCGAGGGAGGCAAATGGATCTAACTCGGATGTGCCAGGAGGTAGAAAGGATAAAACAAAATCAACAAAAATATGCATGCATTAAAATTAAAATACGGGTCAATGTCTGGCCATTGAATCTGCTGATTTTTGCCTGAAGTTTGGGCATCTGAGATGGGTGCTGTAGTTGATTGGGCTCCACATTCTGTTACCCCCCACTGCTCAGGACTCTCCTCCAAGGAGGGAACTCTTCTTCCTATTTGTTTTGCTCTGGAAGAAAAATCAAGTTGGTGATGCGGTACAGTGTGGCAGGGGCTCTCCCTCCTGAGATGGCTTGGCTGTTACGATGGTTTGGCATGGGACTTACTGTGGTTAAAAGTGACAGAGTTATCCAGGCTGCCCAGCTGCTGCAATCTGGCATGCATCATCCCTGTTCTGTTACGGGAAACAGGCAATGTCTGAGACTTTCGATCATGACCTATGGGTCCCAACCCCTCCTGGTTCCTGTAACATGAGTGAAATGGGATAGAAGCAACGTTAGACGCGTTACACCAAGCGAGACAGGAGAGTTAGTGAAGCTGAAACATTGTACAAAGGCAGTCAGGCTACATGCAGCCATGTGGCTAGGGACACAGCCAGCCAGCAGCTCCGGCACAATGCACAGCAAAGCCACTAGGCCTCAAAGCAGCAAAATCGAGCCAAGGCAGAGAGTCTTTCTCATCCTGAGAAAGTACATTCATTAGAGATGCAACTTTTCATAGAGCATCGTTCCAATATGGAGATAACAGTCAGTATTCTGACAACTAGGAAAACACTGCAAACCTCCCTGAATTACATGTGGCAAGAGCAGACCATAATGCCAATTTAAAAAAAAAAAATTCACCAAAAGAAGCAGAAGACACACATGCAATGGCAGGGGTTAAATGAATGAGCTGAACACCTATGTCTTACCCAAGCAGGAGGAAGTGTCACACACTTTGTTAAACTTGTCAAGCAGTCAAGTAGAGAAAACAGAAAAGTGTCTGGGTTAGCAATCAGATAGCTCACTTCCCTTCAGGGTACCATTGCCAGAGCAGACAGAACCTGACTAGTGCAGGAATGATACCTGTCCCCCGTCCCAGAGCCAACCAAGCCCCTCACTGTGTTACTGTGTGTAGAACAGGAACATGCATGGACGACCGTCAACTGCATGCTGCGGGGTGACTTTCCAGTGAAGGAGAAGGCACACAGTGTTCACACAACCACGGTGCAGGGCAAACACTGACAGTGTTCATGTCATGGTTCAACATCTTGGTCACATGCAGCAGAAACCATGACAATTTTTATATAAAGCAGGACGGATGTTTCCACAGTGCGAGAGACAAAGAAAACACCGCCTCTGGCCTTCCCCCCACCCCCACCCCCTGCCAGCCCTTCTTAAGCAGTCCACATTCTGTGCAAGTATATACAGGAGCTTGCAAAGTGACAAATTTCCCTCCAAATGTTAAATTTATATCCACTGTGGGGAGAGATCGAAAGAACTGCTCTACAAAGTACTCTAAAATATTTTGTCAGTGAAGGAACTGCCAGCTTCCCACAGCTCAAGCCCAGGCTTTTTATCCTACTTGGCAGAACATTCTCCAGATGCCTCACTATGATGTAACTGGCAGTAACTGCTGAGAAGGCCTGACGGTTGCTGTGCACGGAGCTTTTTGGTGATTAGCAGCTGTACTGCTCACCCATCCTCACAGGGCAGTATGAGAGAGTGGAAGTCAAGACATGTTTACTGGCGTAAAGGCACCTTGTATATACTTGCACTTTTGTATTCAAAAACAAACATAAAATCACTGTGGTGATAAAAATTGAGGTTAGGACTAAGAAACTTAAAAATTACATTTTAGTTAAAACGAAATATTAATAAGAAGAAAATGCAAAGTGATCTCACTAAATTTGTTTCTTTTTAAAAGAGGACACAAGCTTTCATTTCTTAACGTAAAACATGATCCTGAAAAGTTGTGACCTGACCCCAGTGGGGGCAGTGCCAGTGTCTAAGCCAACCACACTCAAATACAGTGTCTCTTAACGTTTGTTCTGTTTCGCTGCTATGAACCACAAAAAACACATCACAATTAAAACCTGGTAGAGTTTCTTAAAACAAATGTAGCTTACTTAGAGTCACACTGTTAAAAATACTAGAAGACTGTGATGTTTCTGAATGCATTCGTCCACCCCGGTCCAACACAGAAAGACACGCAGCACATACACAGAGTGGCTATCAACACAGAAGGACACACAGCAGATACACAGGGTGGCTATCAGCCAGGGGAAGGACCTGGTAATGTTAAGATGTTCAGGGAAGAAATGCACTAGGGAAGGAGCTGACTGGCCGTCTGTCTGTGAGGAACCTGCAGCTCTCTTGAGACAGAAGAGAGTGTAGACCAGGACAGGTCAGAGGGGAGGGAGACATGACTTCAGCAGAGTTTTGGAGAGACAAGGACATACTGGCTGGTCACAATTAAGAAAATGGTTGTATTTTAAAGGCCAGTAAAACTCCACACAAATTTGAGACAGGATAATAACACCCTCTTAATTATGGGAGAGGGAAAAAAAAGAGTGGCTAAGTGAGAACCGACAGTTTTGTTTGAGAGCAGGGAGAAGAACTCAATGAGGGAGAAGTATGGAGAAGAGATGGCAAAGAGTGTTAGGATTTGGAAATCAAGGTAGAAGGAAATTAGCAACAGTACAGTCAGTTGGTCTGGGCGGGGGCCACGAGACAAAACCAGACAGAAAGAATGTAGTAATGCTGGTGAGGGAGACGACAGAACTGGACTTCGAGGTAGCAAGCTAAGGTTGCTGTCACCTGCCCATCACCACAGACGACCATTACCACACAGCCTCACAGAAAACGGCCCAACACGTCACAGGACGCCCCACAGTACCTGGCTATGTATCGCTTCCCCATGTACTGGAACTGGTGCAGGCAGACTCTGTAGACATATGAAAGCCATTAGAGAACGTGCAAATAAAACTGTGCTCAAATCTATTAGCAGTAACGAAAAAAAATGTACGGATTACTAGCCCTTAGCTCGTGGCTTTCAGGAATCTTCTAGAAGGTCATTCTCCACCCACAGGAAAGCATCAAAGCATTAGGGGAGGCCCACGTGCGTGACCATTGGAATGGTGGTTGTGGATGGAAAGAACAGAACAAAGGTATTTACCCACATGGGGCGGCCAGACTCACTCCAGGGCAGTGTGCCTCAGAAGGTGCAGAAGGGTTAGAGTTACCCCTTCCTCATACGAGTCTACGCAAGGAACTCTCTCTTGGCTCAATGGAATGGTCCCTTACTGGCATCAAATATAAAACTCTCTTGCCTTGTTTTGAGTAGAACCATAAAACCGAATCTTTAAAACCCATACATCTTAATAAGAGTTAGCTAATAGAATGAGTCCTCCTGGCTGACTGCAGGAAAATTTCCAGTAGTGGGAGCAGTCATGAGACTAGCCCACTCTTGCCAGCAGGCCAGGTCCACAGGCTAACCCACTCTTGCCAGCAGGCCAGGTCCACAGGCTTCCCCTCCCAGAACAAGGTTTCCGTCTGAGTTCCTTCTAATAGGTTTCAGACACGAAGCTGCTTAGTATTCAATTACAATAATCAACAATAGAACTGAAGACTTTTTTTTTTTCTTTTACCATGGATATAGTGTGTTTGATCCAGGGTGCTGTCTGAGATGTATCTATTGTGGGTTGAGAAACATTAAACTGTAAATTTTATAAAACAACCCAAATTCTGAATTTGAAAAGTTATCTGCCCTAAGCAGTTTTAGAAAAAGTGCTATGGGGCCAGGCGGTGGTGGCACACGCCTTTAATCCCAGCACTTGGGAGGCAGAGGCAGGTGGAGTTCTGAGTTCGAGGCCAGCCTGGACAGCCAGGGCTACACAGAGAAACCTTGTCTCAAAAAAAAAAAAAAAAAAAAAAAAAAAAAAAAAAAAAAAAAAAAGAAAGAAAGAAAAAGAAAAAGTGCTATAGGTCCGTGTTTCTAAAATTAATGATCTTAACAGAAACCAGATGCTTATCCTGAAGAGATAAAATAGGTTCTAGATTTAATTTAGAAGAATAGTAGCCACCAACATGGTGAATACATTTATCACAGTGGCTGAGCCACAGAGGTATCCCAGCGGCCACACGCAATTATTGATAATATACTAACACTGGTCACTGTTGACTGACTAATGAAGGAAACTATGTGCCATGCACTCACTATACTCCTGCCCTGAGGACACAGCGTGCTTCACACCTCCTAGCTAGAAAGAGCTAGAAAGAAGAGACGGGTAAGGATAAGACCACTCACTCAGATATTGTAAAGAAATCCATCAATTCAGCAGTAGAAGCCTTGTTCCAGTATGTAAACAGAGCATCTAAAAATAAGCATTTATTTGGTTAGCATCTTATTTAACATGATATACATTATAGATAGCCAGGTACTACAACATGGGGGATACACCCTGGGGCATAGGTCCCCATCACTGCCTGTTTTATATCTAGCCAAAAGGTGAACCATACTGGTAGGTTCTCCTGTATAACAAGGGGCAGCCTATTCAAGTCAAAGAACATTTGAGCTTCAGTAATAAATTACCCAGTATTACACTGCAGTGTAAGACCACTCATTTAACTTGAACACAATGTACTCTCAAATACACTAACCCCAAGTCTGCCTCTCTATTTCCTTTTATAAACCCTCCTTCCTCTTCTGGGAGATTGTTGAAAGTAAAAACAACCATTTTGCTCTTAAAGTAATTTTAGATTTATTTCATTTTCAATTATGTGTTATTATGTGTGTGTGTGTGTTGGGTATGTGTACATGTGTGCAGATGCTTTGGGGGCCAGAAGCTTTGGGGGCTGCTGTGAGCTGTCTAATGTAAGTGCTGGGAATTGAACTCAGGTCCTCTGCAAGAGTGGCACATGCTTTAACAGCTGAGCTGTCTCTCTAGGCCCTGCCATCTCTCTGAGCCCTGGCTTTGGGTTTTAAAAGAACAATACAGGTTGGCTCCACTCAGCTATTCCCAAGCTGCAGAGCATTCTCTATGGGTGTACCAAAATGGAACGAACCAGTTTCTATTGATGGACATACAGCTCTGCTTTTCTTTCTAAGCTTGTTCTATAATAAGCATGCTTTGCTGAAGTCCTGTTACATGTGTTACATCTATAGGAGAAATTCTTGAAAGATATAGGATATTAAATGTTAAACACATTTGAATCTCTACATGAGCCCCCAGCTGGGTACTGTACAAAAGGCAGTCTCATTTGATACATGAACACTTCAGGTCTCTTTTATATAAAGCTGAAAACCAGGTAAAGAGATTTCCCTCCAGAAAAATGGCCAACTCCCTGGAGCCGGAGATGAGCAGAGAGACCATGGGCTGTGCGCTTGTACTTTGTACTCTGTCACACTTGTCAGGGGTGGGGCCGGGGAGGGAAGAAGCTATGCCAGGCTGTGCTGCTAGGAGCTGTCCTGATTTCACAGGAATGTGGCCACGCAACCCTCACTCTGGAGAGCACTGGAGTTCTCATTACAGATGTAACATCAGACGCTCAGGGAAGCTAAGCACATCTCCCATTTACCTAAATAAAGAGTCATGGCCGAAGTAGGCTGCATCCACATGGAGATGGTCCTCAGGGGCAGGTCTGACTAACAATGAGGGTGTAAGCTTCTGTCTGGAGAGTTCTGAGCTCAGACAGACCACTGCCAGCATACTCCAGGCAGAATGGCCAGTAGCCAGTAGTGTCCCTGTTAGTCCTGGCTCTGGATGCAGTCTACTAAGGGAGGAGAGAGCCTGAGGGAGCACGGGTACTCATTAAAGTGTAAAAAAGTAAAAGGCAAAGGAAGCCAAAGTGCTGTATGACCGAGTCCATTATTTCTCTGGTAAACTTCCTTCCGGAGGCATCTTCCCAGTTGCTAATACACCACACACAAAACCAAGAGCAGGAAGATTTCTAGGGTTGACCGTGGATATGGCTAGATGCTACCTTTTAAAGAAAATATAGAGAATATTTTTGTGACCCTGGATTTCTAGAATGGGGCACCTCTAGAAGCCCTGGTTCCAGTCTTTGTCATGGGATAAACGGGAAGCAGGTGTGGTAGCTGGTGCCAAGCCCAGGGCTCTGCAGGTGGAAGCAGAAGGATCTGAAGTTCAAGGTCACTATCAGCTGCAAAGGTCCAGCGTGGGCTATGTGGGACAGTACGTTAAAAGTAATCCCAGTTCCATTGTAGAATTTACTTGCTAGAATAAAAGTGACGAATTCTCCACATCAAAGTTTCTATTTCCACTGCATTTAGCTAATTAATACACATAAAAAAAAAAAACAAGGAAGAAATTCCCTTAAATACTTGAAATTTTCAACTAATGCCACTAAAATGTTGTTATTCAAACACTGGAAACAAAACATCTGCGTTTTAGTTCTACGTACCGTCAGACATGCTTTTCAACACATAGAGGAAGCACATCAGCAGGCTCTTGATCTCAGACTGGTCCAGTTTGTCACAGCGAACCACAGAATTTCCCAGCATGCCACTCTGCTGCTGCTGAAAGGGAACGCAGTTAAGTTCTCTACTCTACAGTGCGTGCATCTCCCTTCGAAGAGAGAGTCTTTAACTTGGAGTCAGATCACACAACTGCAAAGAGAGGTGGCCACAGGCACAGGTTCACAGAGATGCCCCTCACCCGGGTGTGACACACAACTGCTGCTACCTCCTGCACACTCGGCACCTCTGTCCCGTCCCTAATGGACAAGCCGGAAGGCACAAACCACCTGAGGAGCAGTTTTCATTATGTCAAGGGGGTAAAAAAAAAACTTCGTAAAATCTCATGCAAAAGCAAGCAAGCACGTGCACAAGGATCCATTGTTGTGGTGGGGAGGACTCCAAAAATGCCACACAACACCAAGGTGAGCCCAGGGTGTGGGCTGTCACTCAGGGCACAGCATGGGCATGGCATTGTGGGCACAGATGGAGAAACACCTGACAGGAACACGTCAGCCCAGCACCGCCAACCATCCTAAACTGCAAACTGCAGAGGGCCTCCATCATCAGCTTAGCCTGACCGCAGGATCAGAGAGCCTGGGCTGAGGATGGGGCAGAAGGCACTTTTACCACCAGGAAGTACCAGGTTCTCACAGGAAGAACTGAGTAAGAACCTCAGCTCAGGGGAAAGACGCAGTAGATTAGAAATAACCCGTCGAGCCGGGCAGTGGTGGCTCATGCCTTTAATCCCAGCACTTGGGAGGCAGAGGCAGGCAGATTTCTGAGTTCGAGGCCAGCCTGGTCTACAGAGTGAGTTCCAGGACAGCCAGGGCTACACAGAGAAACCCTGTCTTGACCCCCCCCCCCAAAAAAAAAAGAAATAACCTGTCAGGGTTGTGTTTCCGATTTAAATCAAGAACTTTCTTTTCTTTCTCTTTTGCCGATTAGCAAGTGGAAAAATTCATAGAAAAAAAAGATGTTTTTTTCAAAGTGTTGGTGGTCAACTAAAATATATATATATACAATGAGCAGGTTCAACTAATAATATGAGTGATGGTTTTTATTTGAGAAAATAGGAGTCATTAGTGGTAAAAGGCTAGGGGTGAACCATGAGGCCCTCAAACCGAGTCAAGAGCTGAGAAGAAAACTCAGTACTTCTTGCAGGGAGAACACGGGCACAGCATGCAAAGTTTCCTCTGGCAAAGGTGGAATTGTGAGAAGGGAGAAATCCACAGTGACCCGGTGTCTCCTGGCTGACTGCAGACTCTCTTCCTCCTCAGCACTGCGCAGGACACAGGCGGAGTGCCTCCGGAGCAGCTTGTCTCTCTACACATGGAGGCATGTTGGGGTCAAGGGAAAATTCAACACATCATGACAGACCTAGGCTGAGATGGTCATGGCTCACACCAGTGTGCCTAAAGATAACCGTGTCGGTGCCAGTCACAGAATCTGTGACTGGGTCACAAACCTGATGCTTTAGTTGAGGAAGGACGTTCTACAAATGAGGAACACTTCCCTAAATAGCTTGCTTGTTTAGTGGCAGAAAGCTTTCTTATAACTCCAAGTAACAGGAATACAGAGCCCCAAGAGACACAGCTCTACCAGGGTTCCAAGTTATTATCAACCTTTATCTTTTCTTATAGCATTCCAGATAGACTGAGGCTACGGTCATAGAAAATACAGGGTAGATTTAGAAAGAAGAAGAAAGAGTGCTAGGGGTGGGTACAGACAACCAGAATGGGTCAGCTGCAATCCATCTGCTTTGCTGGCCTGGGACCCAAAAGACAAAAAGACTCTAAAGGACACCAGAATCATTTGCCCCCACCTGCTTCATGTAAACACTGTCTGGATCTGACACCCTGGAAATAAGATCAGAGCTTCAGGGGAGTCCATGGATACAGAGCTCCAGGACGCATGCCTGCCTGAGTGCAGGAGGCTCTGTTCTCGTTACCAGCATCACACGAACTAACACTGAGACAATGATTGAGCCACCAGGAAAAGCCCTTGTCGCGTGCTGCATGTTGGCTAAGGTATTTAAAAACACGCAGAAGGTCACAGTAATCAACAGCAGAATGTGAAGCAGGTCACACTGGCTACCCCCAGTAGAGATCAGAAACCCTGTTTTAAACGAAAAGAAATCACCTTATCCAGGGAGTTGCTCTTCTCGGGGTTCCTGTCTGGAAGGCTGTTCCCCGAGTCTGTGCTGATGAGAGAGCCTCTTGAGTCAGCATTTCTCACACTGTTGATGTTGGGGGTTGAGGCTGTATATGGAGAAGCTAGGAGGAAATTAAAGCAAGACCAAGTTTTGGTTAGATAGCACAAAATAAATACTAAATTTTAAGAGAAACTGTTTTTGTGGACATGAATTTTTTATAAGGTCATATGGCTCAAGAGTTGTATTCAATTATTTTGCCTTTAACTTTTTTATTTTATGTGTAAGTCTGCTATGTGTGTGTGTGTGTGTGTGTGTGTGTGTGTGTATGTATGTTTGTTTGTACAACATGTGTGTGCAGTGTCTGTGGGGGCCAGAAGGTGTCAGATGACCTGGAACTCGAGTTATATGTGGTTGTGAGGTGACAAGTGGGTGCTAGGAACTGAACCTGGATCCTCAAGAGCAGCAAATGCTCTTAACCACTGAACCATCTCTCCAGTCTCTCATTACATTACCCTTTCAGGAACCAGGTGAGTACAGGAGACATCAAAATGACCTTTCACATGAAAAATGAGTAATCCCCTTACTGGAGCTACCTTTGCTCAGACATACATTATTTGTATTGTTGTGTTACACATTATTGTAGAATACATTCTTTCATTATTTCATATACTATATTTGTATTATTGTAACATACATTATTATAGTATACATTGTTTCAGAATAGGATTCAAGAAGAAAAAAGAATAAATCCATCTCAAACATTTAATTACAAAAAAGGAAACTATATCATAAACCTATAGTGTGCAACCTGTATGTAAACTGCCCCTGGATATTCCCAGGAAGTGTGACAAGACATTCTAAAAATCCAAGGACCCATGGTGACACCTGGGGCTGGCTGGGAACTACATTTCTACAGAGGGACTGCCTTGATATTTTGCTGTGATAAAAAGCAAGTTCTGGGCACAATGTGAAACAGGGAATGAAGACAAAGAAGTAGATTTTTCCAAGTATGGAGGTTGAGTATCCACCAAGCTTGAACAACCCACTACAACATCCTGAAGCCACAAATGCAAGGCTTTCCTCCCTGATTTACGCATGTGGTCTGGGAAGACCTATTAAGTCGCTGGGATATAAAGTATTGTTTGTTTTCTAAGGCCTGAATAAACAGAAGTGTAAACAGACAAGTCAAGTCTGATAAACAACGTTATTAGTTTTGACTTGGAGATACCATAAGAAATTATTATGGCAGTTAGATCCACCCTTAATCTGTAAACTGAAAATATTTGGCCATGTCTGTTCAAAGAGGAAGGAAGGAATTCTCACTTGGAAATAATGCTCCGACATGCATGAAACAACAGTATTTGAAGGTAGAAACTGGCCTCCAGCTTTGAACTATGGAGACTTTTTTTTTTTTTTAAAGATTTATTTATTATTATATGTAAGTACACTGTAGCTGTCTTCAGACACACCAGAAACGGGCGTCAGATCTCATTACAGATGGTTGTGAGCCACCATGTGGTTGCTGGGATTTGAACTCAGGACCTTTAGGAAGAACAGTCAGTGCTCTTAACCACTGAGCCATCTCTCCAGCCCTGGAGACTTTCTTAAAGTAGCGAACTGGCTTCCTTGCTTAGATAAGATTACATAAATTTCACTCTAAAAATGACTCTTTGGACTTGGCATGCTGTGAACTGACAGACCGTCAGCTGAAAGGCCAGGCTCTGTAGACAGTGTTAGAGGAGACCCGACGCACTGTGAGTGGCAGCTACTACAGACCCACAACAGGCCATTGTAGATTTTAGTAGGAAAATGGGCTCTGTGCACAGGCTGGGACACTTCTACATAGGACAGATGGACAGATGAATGGATGAATGGATGATTGAGTGGGCAGATGGATGGATGGACAGATAGAACAAGCTACCTCTGTTTTTGTATGTCTCTTAGCTGCCATACTTTTAAATTTCATGGCTAATGCTACTCTTGGGCAACCTGGAGATGATGTTTAATTATATGTGATGTGCCTGTGAATCCTTCTCCCTCCTGAGCATTCATTATAAAGTGCACACCAGGCTGCATGACACCAGCACTGTGCTGTCACAGGGATGAGTGACAGCTTTTCTAAAGGGAGAGAAAAGAAACACATACTATGACCACATGGTAATTATGACTCTCTTAAAACAACAATAGCTCAGAGTGGAATCAGGGCACGAAACTCAGGCCACAGGGATCAAGAAATGAACGCTATACCCACCGCTATCAGACTTTCAAACCAATTCCACACTGTATTCCTAATTTAAGGCAAATGGATACAATCGCAGTAACTCAAATTCAGCACACTCATTTGTTCTCAGAATGTGTGCACTGTGCCCTCTCAGAGGGATGGGCTCTCTTTTAAAATATTTGAGACAGGGTTTCTCTGTTCTGAAACTCACTCTGGCTGGCCTCAAACTCAGAGATGCACTTTCCTCTGCCTCCCTAGAGCTGGGATTAAAGGAGTACACTACTACTCCACCTAGGCTTTAAAAACTATTTTTATTCCTGTACATTGATTTCATAAACTGACACACTAATGGGTATCATAATGTCACTTTCACAGGGGATGGCTTCAAACATTAGTACTTTTTATGTGTGTGGCTGCTTTGCCTGCCACATGTGCACATGTTGGCATGTGTACCTGTACAGAGGCCAGAAGTGGGCATCAGATCCCTTGGAACTGAAGTTATAGACAGCCAACAGTGCCAGGAAGGGAACCTAAGTCCTCTCCAAGAGCAACAAGCACTCCTAATCACTGAGCTGTCTCTCCAGCCCACAGGGAATACGTTTTTAAAGACCTTAAAGAACATATGAACGAAACAGTTTTGGCTCATCTTGATTCCACTTTTTCCCAATAGCTCACTATGGAGGGGAAGGGAATTCTGTAGCTAAGAGGGGTTGTCCTCTAAAACACATGGAATCTAGAGAGCTTTTCATCCAGGAATCCGTTCTAGACATTCTCATTTGCATGCTCTGAAGATGTCTGAGGGACTTGTTCTCAGGGTGGTTGGCAATGTGACTTCTTCACATTTGCCTGGAAGGATCAGCTGCAGCCCTGAAGTCATCCAGAGGCTCCCTGAGGAGTAGCAGCTGCTGGAGCGTCCAGAACAAAACCCAAGCCTATAGAACCTGGTTCCCGGGTGGGGCTTCCTTGGAAGGTGTTTCTAAGAACAAGGATAGGTGCTGTTAGATGGGAGCACGTAGAGACAAAGCCAAGTGTAAAGACGCCTGCTGGAGCTTCTGCAAAAGCAGATTCGGGTCTGGAAAATCAATAACGAATGAAAAGTGACCTGATCAGTCCCTTGCCTTTTTCATGACTGCACCACATACGCAGAGCAGTACAAGTCCCTCACTGCCATTTGAATCTTAGGACTGAAATCTGAAGAAGAGAATCAAATGAGCAAAATACCCCGCCACTGTGGCTTGATCACTTCCACAGTCTACAATGTCCCCATGCGGAACTGCCGGTACTGGCCAGAGAGGACAGAGCAGGAAGATGTTCAAACACATTGGTGGGCTTGTGTACTCGTCATTTGGCTCTGAGAGTGAATTATAAAGCAAGGATGTACAACACAGCTGGGGTATGTCAACGGTAGCACATATTTTCCATGGCAACCACCCTGCTTCTAATGCCCTGCATCGACAGTGATAGCTTATAGCTAAGGACACACAGGCTGCAAGGCTGACACTCAGCAGGGGCAGCCAGGTGGAGCCTGGATGCAAAGCCACACCTGTCTGAGCCAAGCTAGTGCTAGAACCACTGCAGCAAACACACTAAAGGTCGTCTCCCCACTCACAGCCATGGCTTAGCACCTGTGCAGAGCAGAACAGAAATGTGCAGGCCCCAGAAGAGAGGAAGCCGTCCACAACAGCAACATTTACAGAACATTATATATATACAGTTTCTCCCCTGACAGGGAGTCCCCATCTGAGCATCCAGATATATCCATCCATATATATGGAGGGCATATAACCATGAAAATTACGCATGAACACAAATGGACTTCCCGACTAGTACTGATGGTGTGGAGTAAACCTAGATGCTGCAAGGGTTCTCCAGTGTCAGTCTACTCCTGTTTCATTGTCTTCTCTAGAAAATGGCATATTAACACCAGAGAAAGGAAGAGCATAGATTCAGGAGCATGGCTTAGTCCCATGAATTCGGTGGATAAAAGTGAAGTGGAAACTTCTAATGTCTTTGGAAAGTTAATTATGCCAAATGATGTTTTGCTGGGGAATAAGGATGTCTTGCTAAAGCAGACACCTGAAAGAATGTTTTCCCTGAAGCAGACATGGATGAAAGGATGTTTGGATAGAGCAAGTATGTGAAAAGACCTGTGATGAAGGAATATAAACATGACCCCACAGACAGCAGGGGACGAGCATTGAGCATTGGTTTGGTTTGCTCTGCCTCAATATTCTTCAATAAGGATGCACATGTGTTCACCTTATATAGCTCTGCTAAGCTAAACTTGTAATAATGATGATGCCACTGGGAGAAACTCACAAAGAACCGGATGGCGAGCGAGATTGCCAGTTTCTTCAAGATTGAACTACAGCTGCTGGTTTGTGCCTGGTGTCTGCTTTGAACTGCTGCCAAAGAAGATGGAGCTCGTCCCCAAAGAACTACTGCTGAACAGGTCCACGTTCCCCATACCCTAATAACTTTTCCCTTCCACTACCTCTGCTGGGTGGTGGGCTAGAGGAGAGGTTGAACCCTTATTAAAAGTAGGTTGCAAAAAAAATTATGCCTACATAAAAGGCATGACTTCTTCTGACCCATGATTTTGTAGCATTAATGGGTGGTGTATCCATCAGCCACAGTAGAATGCTTCATATTCAAAGTGTGGTTAGCAGAGGGGAACCAGAGAGGATCAGACTGCAAACCCCCTATTAAACTCTCTTGATTACATCTGTGAGTGTGTGCATATGTATGGTGCCGTGTGCATCATCATTATCTTTATGAAGCCACAGCTTAATTAGTCAGAATGTAAATAGGTACGTTTTCCTGCAGAGACAGTCTCTATTTGAATCTTGATTTATGCCATCTGTTTTCCTTCCCATGGAGCTGTTTTTCATGGGGCCAGAGGAGGCGGAGAACAGAAGATTTCTGAAAAACGATTTCTAGGATTCCAGCCACAAAGTTACCTCCTTCAGAATTATGAACAAGACTGTCACATCTCATCTAGGTCCCATTATTACATGCAAATCCTCCACTCACCCCAGTACCTGCAGATTGTCTGCATCTGAAAGCATAATGAAGATTGAAGATTTAAAAGCCAATCAACTGAAGAAGACTCACAGGACTCCTGAATACAATGCCTGAACCATTTCACTTGTGAAACACCACACCAGGAGAATATTTAGGGCAGAAAGTCCAAGTCCTAACTCACCATTAACAACGACTTATGAGAGTAAAGATAGCTTGAGTGACACAGAGCAGGGCTGGTAAGAACAAGGAACATTACCAATGCCAGAGATGGCGCCCAAGAGGTCTTTGTGCAGGCTGTGGTCAAGTGTGTTTCCCTTCTGCGGAGTCATGAGTGGATTCCCGGCAGGCACAGCCAGGGCTTCATCCTTCACAATCTGCCAAGGGGAAGAGAAGGAGTTATTAGAGATGGCTGACAGTGATAGGAAGATATATAACAGCTAGATGTGTTCAGCATCTGGAATGGATAGGCTAGTGCATAGGGCATACAAGGGACTCAGTGGCAGAGGGGCCAGAGAAGGAGAGAGTGGAGGAGGCCAGGGATGCTGCCATTTTGCTCTGGCCATACTCCACTTCCCACCTCTCCTCCTGTAGAGGACGGACCCCCTTCCTTTACTAACTGCAGAAGAAGGATTTCCTGTCTGTGTAACAGGCATCGGCTATAGTCTCTGGATGCTCAGATGGGGACTCCCTGTCAGGGGAGAAACTGTATTAATTTTAAAGTTGTATACACATTAAAGCAAGACATCCTCAGCATTGGAACAGGACAGGGAGGTCATATGCTGCCTTGCTCTGAGAACACATGAAGGACACACATAGGAAAGGCAATCCAGGATAATGTCAGAGCAGTGAGGCTAGGGGAGGATAAAGCTTATAAGACACGAAAAAGAAAAATGAACGCTACCAACCTGGACTCTCTTAGACTACTATTTAAGGGAGAGGAGTAGTGTAAACAATGGGGCAATGTGGGGGCTAGAGAGATTGCTCAGGGATTAAGACCATAGTTGTTCTTCCAGAGGACCTGGTTCAATTCCCAGTACCCACATGATGGAATGTGCCACCATGTCTGTTTGCTAAACAGATGGAATTGGGCTACTAACAGAGCCAGGGCTGAAGGTTTATCGATTGATTCTATCTTAGTCAGAATGTAATTGCCCAGAACTGGATGGGTGGGCAGTGACTAAAAGCACTGGGCACTCTTCTAGGGGAAGGCCCCAGGTTCCCAGCACTCACATGACAGCTCACAGCTGGTGAAGTCCAGTCCCTGGGGAGCTGATGCCCAATTTGGGCTTCCACAGGTACTGCATGTACATGGCATGCATATATGTGGGCAAAGCACGCATATAAAATAAGAATAAATAACATCTTAAAACCTTCTAAAGAAGAAATTAATTTCCCAAGGGTACTATGCAGTGCGGCATTAGCAGAATGAAGGGAGGGTGTGCAGTGGGGTGAGTGGTGCTCCCTGAAATTCATGTCCACCAGGGGCCAGTCGTCCTGAGTGGACCCTGAACTCAGCCACTTGTGTCTTTACAAGAAAAACGGCTGGGCTTGCAAAGACTGAATATCACGTGCAGACAGAGACAAAGTGGAATGTCCACCCAGACCTGTGGCAGATGCCAGCAACGCCAGCTGTGAGGGACTATGCTCCCCTGCAGCCCTGAAGACTCCTTGGCTGTGACTACCCATGTGAGGGAATAAAACTCTATTGTCCTAAGTCATAGAATCCACAGCCCTCTGATGACAACCCCAAGGACAATGCAGAGACGCCACCAAGCCTGATTACTTACACTGCCTGGGTTCACAGGGAAGGGTGACACATCCCTCACGTTGATCCGTTGGACGTTTTCAATAAGCAGCCCGAACAGAGGCAGGTAGAGGGTGGCTATCCTTGCCTGGTGACTCTGAAGAAAGATAGACATGGTAAGTATGTTCCCTGGTTGAGCACCGGATGGCTCTGGGAAGAAAAAAGTCTCAGCCCTGTTAACAGGATTTGTCCAATGGGTTACTTCCTTATGCCCCCTAAAATAAACATTTATCATCTGTTCTTCCCTCCCCTGGGAACTACTCACCCTCGAAGTGTATCTGTCATCAAAAGAATGCTTTATCAGCAGGTTCTTGAGCATGCTGATGGCAATGACTCGGACCTCCCGGAACTCCTGGAGTGCAGTGCCCACCTCCCTTAGTAACAGTCCCACCAAGAAGTGGTTTCTGCAGAACTCGTCCGTTAAGGAGTAGTCAAGCTGGAGATCTGAGAAAAAGCAGATGAGACTCAGGTTCAGGGGGTCCACTGCTGCCTGGCCCCTCAGCCCACCTCCTGTCTGGCTACAGGTGACAAGACTCTGCCTCACACAGGAAAAACGAGCAATTCTGCAAGGCTGCTCTACTCCTTAACACATTAAATTCCCACGGGAGCCCTGAACAGATACAAATAGCTGACCTGAATTTTGAATGTGGAACTTGTTTTAATGCCAGCTTTTAGAAGGTACACAGCAATTATATTAAAAATGTTATGGATAATTTTTTTCTAAAAGAATGAAGTTATTGTACTAACAGAAGTAGAGACCAACTGAATAAAACCACATCATTAAAGAGAGGACGAATACAAATGATTTATTTAAATGTCATTTACTTTGTGAGTTCAGCCATACATTCCCTTCATAACCTTCATAGCCACAGTAAAACTCAATGGATTTTAAATGACACACCAGCACAGAACCTATTTATTCTGCTTTCACTGAACAAGTAAGTTATTTCTGCAATCTTTTCTAAAAATGTCCTCCTTAAACTAAAACTGAAATGTACAAAGCACTACCCAGTAACTCACTGCAAGCTACATGATAAAGCTGGAAGAGAGAGAGAGAGAGAGAGAGAGAGAGAGAGAGAGAGAGAGAGAGAGAGAGAGGAGAGAGAGAGAGCTCATCTGCAAAGGAGGGAGACAGAAATCCCCTTGAAAGAGGATCAGTAAAAGCAGTTACACGTCCCCCCAAGGAAAGCACAAAGTAGGACTAAGTCAGCACACAGTCAGTACACTGATACCATTATCTAAGAAAGTCCTATGGACCCCAGCTTGACTTCCAAAGCCTCTCTGACAGGTCCTTGTAAGTCTTCCCCACACACTGTAGAAGTCCCTAAGGAGCACGTCAGTAGAAAGGAAGAGTGTTCGTTTCCTTCTGCAGAGTGATCATGTTTAGCAGTGTCCTGAGTACAGTTTCTGCAGACTAACTGTAAGGCTGGGGCTCCCTTAAATCTCTTAGAGAAGAAAACAACTTATGGCCTCTGTGCCTGGGGCATGTTGCCCCAACAAACCGATATACAGAACCCACTCTCAGTGAGGCCGAAAGCTCTGAGCTCAAGTCCCTTCAGACTCAGGGGTTCCAGAGCAGCAAATGAGGACTCAGCATGCAAACACAAAAAGCTCACAGAAAAGCCATGTGCCTTAAGCTCCCATTGCTTCCACAGATAAGAGCTGTGTGGGTGGTGGGATGTGATCTGGGGTGGGGATTGGGGGTGGGGAGCACGGCTTTGTCTGTTCTGCTCCCTAAAATAGAATGCCAGGGACTCTAGGCACCTCAGGAGCATATCTCCTGGGTTGTGACAGCAACGTCTTAGCTCCATGGAAAACAAATGCACCCATTCATCAGAATTAGAAAGCCTGGTCATATATGCAGAGATGTCTGATCGAACAGCGCACACGCGGCTGAGCGGCCACTTGCATTCCTGTCTTTAGTGGAGGAAGTGCAAGGGCAAGCCCCTGCCCCACACCTACCTACAGGGCTGTCATTTGACTCCACAGTTGGTGAAAGAAAAGCTGATTTATAAGAGGGGAAAGCAAAACAAAAACAAATGCAGTAAATAAGACAGATTCCTATTATTTAAGTAAAAGGATTTTAAAGTGAAAAACAGTCATGATGTTTATTTCTGATGAACCCAGAAAGCTTCAGATCCGCCTCTCATCTGTATGGTTATCCCTAGGTTTGCTGAAAAGCCAGTTTCTATATAAGATTTTATCAACAATTTTGAAAATGTAAATTACATACACACCTCACCCATGAATAAAATCAAATTATGGGATGACATTTGAATCAATACTTTTCTTATTTAAAATGATATGGTTCTCTTCATTAGAAAATAAATCCATGCAGAGATAGGTTACCTTGGTATCTCTGAATTCTTCCTTTTCCAAATGGCATCGGCAAGTTCAAAGGAATATAGTGTTCGTGATTGCACACCACACGGAGAAACTCAAACTTGTACTCAAAGAGAGTCTGCAGGAAGAAATGTTTACACATGAAACCTCACTGGATGTTGTAACTAGGATTCTAGTAAACCTATTGGAAGCACAGTGCATGAGCATTTAGTGCTAGTCCCTTGGCCAATGGGAACAAAATGCTTGTTTTTT
>NW_022196915.1:106519420-106546484 GCF_008632895.1 Mastomys coucha
TTTTTTAACAGATGTTGGATGGCTGCAGGGATTTGTGTGAAAACCAAACACACTCCATTAAATAATGCCTCTAGCAGACATTAAGGCACTTATTGCTTATGTTCCTCTATGTCTAAAAAGGATTTCAAGTAGCTTATAATTACACAGACTCGATACAATTAAAAAAATTAGTAAGCTGGAAGGTAACAAAGGAAGATAATTCTATCATAAAAGTTACATAGTTATAAGGCCTTGGTAAATGATCTGTGACCAACAACTCCCAGGCTTTGGGTTTTCTAGTTGTTAAATCATTCTAGGTGTGAGGAGAAAACCCCCATTAGGCACGCTTATTTCTTGTTCAGGGCTACTTGAACACTAATACCTCATGTTTATTCACACAAATAAGTGCCAGCGTATCCAAGAAGGGGATGAATGTGGTGAGGAACAAAAAGACAATTCTGAGAAGAACAGAGAACAGGTGGATTTCTAGGTGTGAATGGGCCAGCTAGACTCAAGTGAAGGTGCCCAACATCCACGCTACCTTGGGGTCCCCGGGAGCAAAGCAGCTGATGTAGTTGTTGATCTGCTTGAAGACGAAGCCTCTGTCCATGAAGGTGAAGCATCTCTGGGGGAAAAAAAGCCAAGAGCCATTAGTTCAGATCCATGAGCTGTGGAACCTTGGGTTCTAGTCTGCTGGTTAAGTTACCCTTTGATGCAGACACGTGCCATCTACTATCTGAGGACAGAGGGCATCACTCTGCTGCGAAGCTCCTTAGAAAGCACAATGTCCCCGCAACAGGGGCCCGTCCCCCTGGAGGTCCCTACCTTGATGAACACAGCAAGGCTGTGATTGGCATTCTTAGACGCTTCTGGGTTATCTCGAAATTTCTGTGTGATATGTGGCATCAGCATGTTCACCACGGTTTCCACGGCATGATGGTAGGAGGCTGGGAATCTCTGGTTTCGTAGTAACTGAAAGGATTCATACCCAACATTTATGATGTTTTAGGTTGCAATACTTAAACTTGGGGTCCAAGTTCATAAAAACAGAAGCAAGCAAACAAAACCCCAGAGTTAGATCTAACGTTTGTGAAACTGGATAAAAATTGAGATATACTCTTCCTAATGCAGTCTAGTAAGTTTCCACACACTATTTCATCAATACTTTCAAGAACGAAAATCTCACAAGAGAAAAATTTACCCAATTTTAAAAATCAAATTATAGCACAGTATTTGAATTTATATTATTAAAGTGCTCAAATATGTGAGCTATCTGGACCTTCTTTGACATGACAAAGAGGGTCTTGGTAGTTTATACAAATGAGAATAGAAATGTTGATCTAAGAGCTTTGGCAGAAAATGGGGCAGGACTCTGAATTTCCTGTAGGAATCTTCAATGATGAGTACAAGCCAAGCATTTCTCAGACACTTTTTATATTCTTTATTCAAAACTCAAAACCAAGTTTATTTGTACATGCACATATATTAAATATAATATATAATATATAATATATATATAATTAATATTATATATTATATAATATATAATATTATATATTATATGTGTGTGGATGTGGAGGTCAGAGAACAGCTATTAGGAGTTTTACTCTATTCCTACCATGTGGGTCCCAGGGATTGAACTCTGATCATCAGGCTTGGTGGTTTACCCATTGAGACAACTTGCTGACCCTTCTCAGAGAAAGTATTGGCTAGGCTAAAGCCCCAAGTATTCAAATGACACATAGACACTGATGAATGCACATGGCCAGTTTAAAGGGCAGGGCAGCCTTCTGCTTGTAAGTCAGTGCACATAAGGATCCCTTTTCTCATTAATGCATACCAGAAAAAGTACCAACTGCTGAGCAAGGAGCTGCATTACTGCCATGCTTCTACATGCCAGACTCCGTGCCACACACTCCTGGTTACTTTCCATCCAATCCTGTACGATCCTTATGACTTATTCTGCATGTTATAGGGGATGAAGGACGGTAGGAATGCGTGCTTAGTCACACAACTCAAATGACTCATATTTAGATCTACTAGGAGTCCAAAGTCTTCTGCCATGTGAGACCACACTTCTTTTCTCCTGAGTCCACAGAGGAGGGAGGGAGCTTAACTAAGCTCTTAGCCATTGGATTTAATTTCAACAGCCACAAGAATGAGGAGCACCCTAATTTACAAATAAGGAAGCCAATGTTTAACAGCTCAATAAAAAGTCCTAATTATCCTTTCCTTTATCCTCTCCCTTTGCTTTCTCTCTTTGGAGTGTAGGAGCAATGGCTGTCCAGGTAGACTCTATTTCCCAAGTCTAACTTACAGCCTGATGTGGCCATGTGACTAAGTTCCACTTAATGGGCTGCAGAGTGACAGGTGCCTCCCAGACCATGCTCATGAAAAAAGCAGAGAGCTTTCATGTTCTTTTCTTTCCTATGTCTGGAACATGCTGTGATGGTGAGCCAGCCACAACACTGAGGGGGAGAAGGTAACCGCCTAGGCTGGATAACCAGATAGGAGGTTGAGTCCCTGCACAATCCTGGGGTGGGGGGTTGGGAGCGGACAAGCTGTCCTTTCCAAACTACCTATCAGCTCACGATTTTCCAAAACAGAAAATCAGGGTTCCTGTCACATTTGAGCCACTGTTATCCTGGCCTGTTATAGAACCACCAGGGTATCACCAAGCAGTGGCACAAGCCACTCAGCAGAGGCCACGGCAAGCACTGAGTTTCCTGGAGATGGCCCACTGTTTTGCCTGGCTGTGATGGGTGAGCTCTGGAGAGGCACAGCCCTAGAGACTTTATCCCAGGATTGCTTCTCACTGCCATTATTACACAGCCTAATGTTCCTGGGCACCAGCCCACCCTATTGGACAAATTTCCTGCAGGTCAGTATGGAGATGTACTTTCATATTCTAATGATGTTTAGATGAATTAATGACTTTATGGAACTACTGATTTGATTTAAATAATTTTAGTTAGAAAGTTTTAAGATATGGTTTTAGTTGTTTTGCCAGAAAGATGTGATAAAGTTAGAATCAAGAACAGAATGTGCTTTCTCCTCATAGAATAGTAAGTAAAGAATGAAGAGGAAGACAATGAGCTTTCACAATTACCCTTAAAAGATGGGTACCCTTGGGACAGATGAAAAGAGAAATAGTCTTGGGACAGATTTGTGATCAAGGAAAAACATCCATTCTAGGTCAGGTCCAAGGAGGAGGCCACAAGTGTGCACTATGATAAAGCAAGGCCATGTGCAACTATTGCTTTGAACTCATACTAAGCTTACAAAATGAAACACTGCTTTGAACTTACTATCGACATCCTTCTGTAACTCCCTTTTGTGTAACACTTTATCTGTGAGGTAATTTTATAAAGAACTTTTGTCTAAGAAGCTATAAGGAGGCTGAGAGAAGAAATAAAGTGTGGCTGTTGGGGCTCTGCTCCATCCACCAAATGTGTATATATATGTCTGTCTGTACAATATGTATATATGTACATCTGTCTACATGTATGTAGATATATGTGTATGTATGTAAGTATGCATGTGCACTTGTGAAACTGATGACACGTGGTCAGGCCCAGCCAAACGTGTGTGTGTGTGTGTGTGTGTGTGTTCGTGCATGAACATATGTGCACATGACTTTCTCATTCTCTCTATCCTTTTCTTTCTTACTGGCCACTTAAGAGCTAAGAGTTCAGAGTTTCTTTTTGTTTGTTTGTATGTTTGTTTGAGACAGGGTTTCTCTGTGTCGTCTTGGCTGTCCTGGAACTCACTCTGTAGACCAGGCTGGCCTCGAACTCAGAAATCTGCCTGCCTCTGCCTCCCAAGTGCTGGGATTAAAAGCGTGCGCCACCACTGCCCAGCGAGTTCAGAGTTTTGTACTGGGCATTCTTGCTACCAAGATAATTAAGTTTGGCTCCTATAGGGGCTGTAAATCACCCACTGCTATCATCAGGAGTGAAGGTTGGTGGATGGGGAGGGATATGATTGGCTGCTATCAGCATTGGGGGGTGTATGATTGGCAGCTATCATCAGGAGTGGGAGGATTGGTGGGTGGGGAGGGATATGATTGGCTCCTATCAGCGGGAATGGGGCAGTGTATGATTGGCTGCTATCAACAGGAGTGGGTGGGGAGGGATGATTGGCTGCCATCAACACCAACCCTAATCATTGATGCCACATGTCGCTGCCTCCTCTGGTTATCTGATGTTGAGCTAGTTTTCCACAAAGCAGAACATACTTAAGACTGAAGCCAGAATCTATGTGTTTCTAACATGGAACTACAGGATTTTATGCATTAAACACCAGGTCTTATTATGAAGATTAGACATACTTGCATTTTAATCATTTCAGTTTTTCAAATCAACAGCAAGAACATGCCACCTCTAAACACATACAGAGTCAAGAACCCAGTGAGGTAGGATCAAGTTATAAGAATACAAATTAAGCAACTCTCAAATACAGAACCTGCTTTGAAAGGTTAAAAGAATTCTATTTGCTATGTACAGCTGATCATTCTGTCCTGGGAAGACAGAGCTAAGAGTCCATCAGCATCCAGAACCCACAGGAAAGCCAACTAACCATTAGGCAAGGTGGTCAACCCTAAAAAGAGGAGTCCCACGAAATGTTGTGGGCCTTCAGAGCCAGGCTGACGCAACAGCTGCAAACTCAGGAAAAGGAAAAAAAAAAACAAAACCATGATGGGTTGAGTGGGCACCAGGCAACATATCAATATTATCAGGAAAGTGGGACTGACCACACACGTGTGTAGGGAATAGGAGTCACATTAATCAACACTGTGGGGTAACCATTGGCAAATCCTAGAGTTCAGTAAAGTCTGCTGGACAAATACCACAGTTCTTTTTTTTTTAATCATACACATTGAACTGAAAACAAAAACAAAAGCAAAAATAAATAAATAAATAAATAAAAAAATAAAAAAAAAGCCCTGAATCCGAGCAGCATGCCAGCTAAATGTAGAACAAGAACTTTACATTCTGACTCAGCCAAGCCAACTGTAAAATGACATTTTGGGGACTCTTGAGGGAAGGCTGAATATAGCTTAGGTGTTAGACGATAATGGAGACTTATTGCTAATTTTGTCTCAGAGTCGCGTAGTAGTGATGTCTTTTAAAACGCCTTCCCCACTAGAGAAGACATAGAGAGTGACTGTGGGGGCAGAAAGCAAGAATTGCAACACTGTTGCTAACTGCACAAGCTGAACTGCTGGTAACAATGAACCTGCTTTGCTCTGCCTCTTAGACGATCTCTAAGTAAGTCTGTAAGCGCTGAACAGCAATGCTGCTGGAAGGGCCACTAGGGGCCTTTGGAGCCTACTGGATGACCATCTGGCAGCGACAAACAGCTATGGTAAGCAACTCTATTTTGACAACAAAACACAAACTGAGGCCTTTTTACTCAGTAAGACACACACTGGAGGCAAGAAAAGTAATAAAGACCTAGGTAAATAGATGTTTTTTTATAAAGATCAATATAAACAGCTGAAAGGAAAAATAAAGTCTAGGATAATGGGCTGGTGTACAGAGTGGGAATACCCAAGCATGGCTCCGAGGAGAGAGCCCCCTAGACATAGGCTTCTCAGGCAAGGAAATTCCCACTCCTTGGCCACAGCATGTTACCACTTCTGCAGCGTCCCCGCTGGCCTAGGCACTGCCAGCTGCTGCCCTAATGGAGGTTGACCGTAAGGGTTTCCTTGTCCAGTACCTGTAGACATAGGCCCAGACTCCTATAGCCTATTCACTGTGCACATGCTGCTGTAAATGTGGTAACTACATGCCCTTCTGAGTGGGCTCTCCTGGAAGACCCAGCCCCAGCTTTGCTGTCACAGGCCTGTGGACACTGCTGCTAAAACCAGGGTTTTACAAAGTCAGATCCCCTACAACTGGACGTATAGTTGTGAGCCACCATATGGGTGCTAAGAGTTGAGTCTGGGCCCTCTGCAAGAGCAGCAGGTGTTCCTAACTACCACGGAGCCATCTCTCCTGCCTCAGACTTCATTTTTAAAGTCTCTGCTTTGCTTTGAAATGCAAGCTAGACTTGAACTCATGACCACTCTTGTCTTGCTTCCCCAGGGCTAGATTACAGGCATGCACCACCACCACTGATTAAATTCAGACTGTCCATGAGCAACGTTTGGCAAGTTTTGACAGGTGAACAGAGTTGCATAACCACCATGATCAAGGAGCCAGCCTCCTTCCTCTGTGCTTGGATCTGACAATAGCCACTCTGTTTTCTATCCCTGTAATTTTTCCTTTTCAAGAATGTCTTAAATATAAATGAATCTATCCATGTGATCTTCTGGGCCTGAATTTTGCTTCAATACTCTAAGAGTTGCCCATAGTTTTTGCAAGAATGAGCATTTTGTTCCTTGTTATTACTAAGTGGTATTCCATCATACTGACTCACCAGCAATTTATCTATCATTTTCTCACCCAACGGGGATTTGGGTTGTTTCCAGGTTTGGGCTTTTGTGAATAAAGCTGCAGTGCACATTCATGCACAGGTCTCTGTGTGGACACATGCTTTTATTCCCTTTCAGTAAATACTGAGGAGGGAATTGCCAGGCTGGATAAATGGCTATCCTAACATCTCTTATTCGTTCATTATTCATATTGCTGTGTAAGCCTGTTGCCTGTGCGTAAGACTCATTTGCCTAAGTGTGGCATCCTTAACATAAAGTTCATCTCTACCTCCACCTTTGCCTCATGCTTGGTCACACAAATACCTTCCTATGCTCTGTTCTAATGGTTCCAAGTGAATATCTCCTTTCTCCAATGTCTATGGTGGTTTCAAGGTGGGAGATCTGTCTTTAATCCTTTTATGTCTTTCTTCTGCCATGCATACTAGCAAACTACTTGAAATACTTGAGGGGTGGGAACAGGGGTGGTCTGTCACAGGAATGTTCAGATTTGGCTTGGGGAAGCCCAGTCTATGCATCTTTCAGCCTATGTTTACTGTACTTCATAAATAAAAATTCTTGTCTCGATTCAAGGCAAAGCAGTCAGACTCAGGACATTCATCCTACCTCTGTGGGTTTTCTTACTCCCTTCTTCAGGACAGACACCTGTGGGGTGCCAGGACTCAGCTTACCACAGCGTGGGAGGAAGGAAGTGGAAGGCAAGTCTGAGGGAATTACAGTGACTAAACATAAGTTATAAAGAGAAGTTTCCAAAAGCGTCACCCGCAGATGCCGAGTCAGAGGAGAACTTCCCGGCTGGCCCTGCTGCCATGTGGCCTTTCTCAAAAGCTCCTCCTTGTAACACCTAAGCACCTGCCTTCTCTCATGGTTCCAAGTCAGGCTCAGTCACATGAACCGGATGGGAAGCTACAGGGCCATCTGTTGGAGCTGCTTTCTGATGCTAGGTCCAACTCTTCAGTGAATGCTTCACAGTGTGGTTTGACTGACCGGAACTGCCAGGTGGACACACCTCCACCTTTAGCCATGATTCAGCAAAATGGTTTGTACATTAATCAATTAATCAATTAACCCACGTCAGTTTGCGTGGGAATAGTCACCCAGGTACCGATAGGAACATAGACAGACATACACTGAACGTATGAAACGCAGCTCCACACACTCAATTCCCCCCAACCACAACCAAAGCAGCATCAGTTCATGTCCCAGCCCTGGCCCAGGCCCCCGAGATGAGCCAGTAGCTTGTTACGGTATTCAAAAAAAAGACTCACTGATGATGAAATCAAGGTCGGCAAGAGAAAAATATCAGAACAAATTCAGAATATTTAACACTAAAAATGTAAAAACTCAAGAGGATTTGACCCAAGTTTCGGAAGGAAATAATGAATGATAAAAGAAATTGTTTCCTAAACTGTGTGCTGTGTGTGTGTGTGTGTGTGGATGCGTGTGCGTGTGTATGCGTGCGCGTGTGTGCATGCATGTGCGTGTGTATATGTGTACATGCATGTGCGTGCGTGTGTGCATGCATGTGTGTGCGTGTGCATATGTATATGTGTGCATGCATGTGCGCGTGTATATGTGTGCATGCATGTGTGTGTGTGCATGCATGTGTGTGCGTGTGTGTGCGCGTGCATGTGTGTATGCGCGCGTGCATGTGTGTGCATGCATGCGTGTGTGCATGCGTGTGCGTGTCCAGAGGTTGATGTCAGGATGACTTTCCTCAGCTGTTTCTCCACCATTTTGTTTGGAGACAGGGTCTCTTACTAAACTGGGCCTGATGAACGGGTACCTGTGGGAAGCAGGCTGGGGCTTCTAGCACAAGCCAGGCAGGGCTAAAATGGAAGATCAGAATCTTCTACAGTGCAGGAGGGGTTCCTAAATCTCTCCTCAGGGTCAATTACACTGTGGTTCCTCATTCTCCCTTTGGAAGCCAGAGCTCTCTTACAGACACAGCTGCACAGAGACTTTTTTTAAGACCTCTAAAAATCCTCCTCTAAACATTGCTTTAGGACTAAGGTACAATTAAGGTAGGGAGAGGACTCTGCAATTCCAAAGACAGATACAGCATTTCCTAGAGCAGAGGTGTGGGGAACCGGCCATGCAGCTGGAAAGGGTGGAGCACCTGCAAGCGGCTGCTTGCTCTGGCAGTTCTTGGCTCGCTCCATGAAGCCAAGTGATCTCAGAAGATCATCCCAAGAGTCTGTCTACTTTCTTGTCTACTTCTGTGATAAAGGCAAGAGCTGGCAACTGGACACTCTTAGGCCACTGTTATCTTTGCTGTGATGTTTTAATTCAGCACCGAGAACAGACACAGGCCACTAAATCCCTTTCCTAATTTCCTAACGCTTGAAATTGATGGTCAATGGTGTGTATAGTTCTTGAACAAGCTGTCAGAGCTCACTGCCTTCTGGGTCATCTCTCAGGTGGCCTCTGCTGCAGTCCCAGGCAGGGAGGGGACAACTCTAATTCCCTATGACAGGAGCTCCCTGCTCTTCACGGTTCTCTTCTCCTCTTTGTCTGTGTTCTCTGTCAGGCTGGGCGAGGTCTCACTACAACAGCTCTGGGATTAGAAACACATGCTAGCACGCCTGGCTTTCTGTGGGCTCTGCAGATTTGAACTCTGGTTGCCATGTTTCCACAGAAAGCTCTTTCCCACTGGGCCACTGCCCAGCCCATATGCTTATGCTGTAGCATCCCTGAAATGTCTCAGTGGGGGTTGTATTTGAGACAGTGTCTTTAGAGATGAGACTAAGGAAAAGTGATGCCATCAAAGTGAGCATTAACCCAGTGTGACAGGTGCCACATAGGACATAAACCTTGCAGCAGAAGAAACTATAGGCAGAATAGGCACCTCAGAGAGGTCAACCCCACAGAAACCTTGTTGCAGAACTTTCAGCTTCTTAATTTTGAGGAAGTAATGTCAGTGGTCTAACTCAGTGGTACTCTTTGGTGGCTACAACAGAAAACCAACAGAGGCTACAATCCTGCTGCACTTGTAACATATTTAACTAAAAAGTGATACATGAAATCATGTGTGTATAAGAGCTCAGACTTGTATATTGCCAAGGAGCCAATCTGCTTGAGTCTTCATTGGCAGGCTGCCTTGGCATGCACACAGAGGGTGCATATCTCCATGCAAGGCAAATGCCACCCACCTCCATCTGGCATCTCCCTATGAAGTAAAAATCAATTTCTTTAAGTTGGATTGAAAAAGGAAAAACAAACAACCACAAAACCCAAGGAAAACGACAGGCTGGGAGCAAGGTGTGCTCGACAGGTAAGCATGGCTTCAGGATCTGGGCCACCAACGTTTGGTTCTGCTTCTAAGGAAGCAGAACCCTTGAGCAAAAGGCTGAGGTCTGGATCCTCTGGTGTCCCCTCCCGGGGCCTCCCTCTCTCCCACCCTCCCCCCTTCCTTCTCTTCCTCCTCCTCCTCCTCCTCCTTCTCCTCC
Source organism: Mastomys coucha (assembly GCF_008632895.1). Lineage (NCBI taxonomy): Eukaryota > Metazoa > Chordata > Mammalia > Rodentia > Muridae > Mastomys > Mastomys coucha. The sequence continues at coordinate 106,529,285 of NW_022196915.1, forward strand.
TCCTCCTTGTTTTTCTTTTCTCTCTCCCTCCCCGCCCCCCATAGGCATGCACAGGGCACATGCAGCCCTACAACCCGATGCTCTCACAGATCTCCTCCTGCTCAGTTACCCTCACACAGCTGCAACATGGCCACAGTTCACAGACCCGACTCCCAACTCCTGCATCAGAAGCAGCTCTTCCAGTCATTAGAGAGTGACATTGTCAGCGTGTCCTACAGAGCTTCACAGAGCTACAAGACCACATCCTAACAGGAACCCAAACCAGTCCAGAGTCAAGACCAGTTGTGTGGGGATGAGCCTCATGGGAGCACAGGGACAGAATGTCCCAGTGGGAACCAGAGGACATGGTCACAGAAACACATCGGGTACCAACAAAAGGAGAGGGGGAATTTGAGACTGTAGACAGGTACCTGGTGATACTCAGCCAACTGTAAACAGAAATATCTACAGTGGTTAAGACACTGAACACCATCTGACAGCATCTTACATTAATGCTCAAGCAACTGGTCCCAGTGCAGGTAAGCTATTCAAAGAATAACTGTACTCTTCCTTGGATTTAAAGCACTGTAGGTAGTCAGGAACCAACGCCTTGGAGTTAGATGCGTTTAGCACTCAATAACTGCAGGACTGGGAGCAAGTAATAACTCAAATACTCAAAGCCTTAGTTTTCTTATGTAAACAATGTGCATCCCTCCCAGGACTGTTGTGAAGCTGAAATATGCTCCTAATCATACAATATGTACAACAAGCCTGTCCCCAGCACGCAGGAAACATGAATAGATGTGAGCTTTCAACCCAGTAAACAAGTCCCCAGTGGAGTAGCATACCTTAACTTTGTTATTTTCAATCAAATGCTGAGCCATGGACTTTATCAGCACATCAAAGAAAAACCAAGAGTACTGAAAGAAAGAAAAAACACAAAATAATGCTTTATTAGCAGAGAGAGCAGCTCTCCTAGGCTGCTAATGTTAGCGATGAGAAGCAGGTATGGGCACGGAGACACACTGGACAGGCTCTCATCAGATCCAAGGGGTTGGGGGCAGATGTCTGCTCCTTGCACACATTCAGCAACATGTCGCTGCCCCCACTGGGAGACTGAACACCCTCTCCCACTCGACGCACTGCTGGATCATTTGTGGAGTCTTTCTTCTGACAATTTCTTGTTTAAGGGATACTGTCTGTACCATCTTTAGCAGTACCCTCCATACGGAGGTGACAGTGAGACTTTGGAAATGGTAATTTATCTTTACAACTCTCATCTGGGACCCAACTAGCAAACCATGCCCTGGAGAACTAATTCTGATCACTCAGATTTAGCAGTGATGGTGGCAACTGTCATAAATGTACACACAGGGCTCAGCTGATTAGGCTGTGCAGTTTGAATTTCTTTTCTTTTACACACACACACATACACACACATACACACACACACACACACACACAATTTTTTGGGGGAAGAGAGGGTCTCAGTTAGTTCACACTGACTTATCATGTAAAGAACTTATCATGTAAGGAGGGACGGTCTTGAACTCCAAATTCTGCTGGCTATCTCCAAAAATTTGGGATTATGGGTGTGAACCACCACACCCAGTTTTCATTAATTGTTTTTTGAAAATAATTAGTAAAAATAATTTTTTTTTCTGATAAGAGTTCATGTTGCCCAGGCTGGTATGAAAATTATACACTCAAGGGATCTATGGTGTTTTGATAAAACAATGTCCTCCATAGGCTCAGATAAAAACACTTGGTCTCCAGGTGGTGGCGCTGTTTAGAGAGGTTATAGAATCTTTAGGAAGTGTGTCACTGGATGAGAGCTTTGAGGGCTTACAGCTGCCCTCAGCTGAAAACACTCAGACTCCCACTCTGGTTGCCTATTGCTGGGTACCACTCCCGCCATTATGTACTCTAACCAATCGGAAACCAACCTTATGCTAAACTAGACTTTGTTCATGAAGATGCCTCTGGTCAAGGTCTGTGTCAGTCACAGCAACAGAAAAGTAACTGATACACACTCCTTCCTATCTAGAGTCCTAGGTAGCTTGGTGCCAGAGTGGCTAGCTCTCAGTTTACTTAACTGTAGCATGATATGTGTGCATCATTAGGGCAACATGTAATGCTTTAACATGTTTAACTCAGGTTATCTTAAACATTTTCATATTTTTTTTTATGGTAACAGCTTTCAAAAATTCTTTCCCCTAGAAATCAAGGGAATGCTCCATACATCTATTTTCTATTTTCTGTTTCCATCACACTGTGCAACAGCTCCAGGAAGCTTCTCCCTCTTGAGCACTCTTAGTACCCATTCATCAGCCCTCTTAGCCCTGCCCCCTCATCATCAGATATGCTATTGTTTGGGCAGATGAGACCTGAAGCCTCACACGGGGTCACACAAGCACTATGCAACTGAGATCCATCCCCAACCCTTGAAGATGAGTTCTAAAGCTGGAGAGCAAGGCTGGCCGCCCATGTTACCTTCAGAAGTTTGTTGCTGGTAAGGAAGTCAGCAGAAGGCTTGAGAATGGTGGTCATGGTCTTCGTCAGTTCCTCATGCACCGTCTTATACTCTGATGCAACGTACGGCTCAGCCTTATAGGCAAACTTTGAAAAGAAAGAGAGGAACTTTACAGCATGGGTTCCTCCATGGTAGGGGCAGAAAGCTTGTGAGGCTCCTGAGAATGGAGATCGGGACTGAGGTACACATTCAAGGGTGGGAGAAGGGATGGAAACGAAGGTGGGAGGGTGACTGTCATGTGACAGAGAGAGGGTGGTCAGGATGTCTCAAGGGAACCCATCCAAGACATGACAACCGTACGAGGCAGCTCAGAGTCCAGCTGGCACACAATTCCATCTGTAACAGAACCTCTAGGAACAGGCCACAGGACACAGTAGCAGATCCTGGAGAATCTAAATTTTAGTTTGCAAAGTACCACAAAGCCACAGTCCACACATAAGAGGACGTATAACTTTTTAGAATAGTGTTTGTTGTATGCTTATTTAAAAGTACATATTAAGAACCTATTGCTATTTATGCTAACACTTCATGCTGTTCCACATGGCCTTGTCATTTGACTATGGCCAGAGTTAACCTTCCAGTCTCAAAAGCAGCAGGGATGCTGGGAAATTTTAGGCGGTTTAAAAAGGAACATGAAGATTGCTAATGAGTAATGGTCTACCCAAGATCAATTAAAACAATTCCTGTTTCACCCCCCTGCCAGTTGAGTCACACTCATCTTGTAAAGGGTGAAATTAGTTAATGAAGGAATGGCTGCCTGTCTTCCAACTCCCCTGCTTCAGGTACAAGCCTTGGCAGAAGGGACCAAAGAGATTCATAGGTATTAAATTCCAAATGCACCCCTGAATAATGAGGCTTGTTAGAAAGAAGTCTTTGGAAGGAAACTTGGAGAGCCACAGCTGTAAGTGATTGTTGCAGCTTGACTTATTCATTTATTTATTTTACATACCTTAACATATGACCTCAAGTGGCTCTCCAATCCTTCCTCATGGCACTGGGCAACCACATGAATAATGACCCTACACACCACAGGAATGAATAAAGCAATGAGTAGTGATATGGACATGGGAACACTTCGTTATCTTCACAGCAGCAGAACGATGATGCTGTTGGCACTTAGCAAACAAGGAGACAAGGAATCAGATGTGCAGCCTATGTGCAAGAGTAAGACATTTCTCTGGTAAAATGTTCAGCACACATACTAGAATCCCAGAGAGGCTCCAGGTGTGGACAGACTGAAGGGAAAAAGAACATCCATCCATCCATCCATCCATCCATTCATCCATCCATCCATCTATCCACCCATCCATCTATCTATCTACCTATCCATCCATCCATCCATCTATCCACCCATCCATCTACCTATCTACCTATCCATCCATCCATCCATCTATCCACCCATCCATCTATCTATCTACCTATCCACCCATCCATCCACCCATCCATCCACCCACCTAAACCCATCCATCTATCTATCCACCCACCCATCCATCCATCTATCCACCCATCCATCCACCCAACCATCCATCCATCCATCCATCCACTCAACCATCCATCCATCGATTCACCCAACCATCCATCTACCCATCATCCACCCATCTACCCATCCATCCATCCACCCATCATCTACCCATCCATCCATCTACCCATCCATCCATCCATGCATCCATCTGCCCATCCATCCATCTACCCATCATCCACCCATCCATCCATCTATCCATCCATCCATCTACCCATCATCCACCCATCCATCCATCCATCCATCCATCCATCCATCCATCCATGCATGCATCCATCCACCCAACCATCTACCCATCCATCCATCCATCCATCCATCCATCCATCTACCCATCATCTACCCATCCATCCATCTATCCATCCATCCACCCAACCATCCATCCAGCCATCCATCCAGCCATCCAGCCATCCATCCATGCATCCATCCACCCAACCATCCATCCACCCAACCATCCATCTACCCATCATCCACCCATCCATCCATCCATCTACCCATCATTCACCCAACCATCCATCCACCCATCTATCCATCCATGCATCCATCCACCCACCCATCCATCCATCCATCTATCCATCATCCACCCATCCATCCATCTACAAATCATCCACCCATCCATCCATCTACTCATCCACCCATCCATCTACCCATCATCTCCCATCCATCCATCTACCCATCTATCCACCCATGCATCCATCCACCCAACCATCCATCCATCCATCTATCCATCCATGCATCCATCCACCCAACCATCCATCTACCCAACCATCCATCTACCTATCATCCACCCATCCATCCATCTATCCATCTACCCATCATCCACCCATCCATCCATCTACCCATCCATCCATCCATCCATCCATCAACCCATCCATCCACCCATCCATCCATGCATTCATCCACCCATCCATCCATCCACGCATCCATCCACCCATCCATCCATCCACCCATCTACCCACGATGCCCCCATCCCCCCCGTCTTACCGAGTCACGTTAACTGCAACCTCCTCCTGGGTGGTCCTGGTGAGGACCCGGAATAGCTGGTTTAAAATGGTCGGCAGGAAGGCGATCATCACATAGCCTTCCATCGCATGCAGACTCTTCATAGAAGAAATGGTGAAACATGTGTTATATTCTAAAAAAAAATCTATTATTTCAGTTACTCATTTTGAGATGGGGTCTTGCTATGGACCCAGGCTGAACTGAAATTCGTGGCTGCCAGTAACTCTCACACCTCGGCCTCCCAAGTTCCTGGGTCAATGCTACTATGCCTACTATACGATCTAAGGTAATAGCCACTTCATTTCAAGGAAGGATAGAAGAACTCCCTTTAAAATGAATGGAAAGTGGAGGGTATGCAGAGAGGCCCTCAAGGACGACTTTGTCCTAAACTGTAGGATCGATGAAGATGTTCCACAGGGCAGGGGCGTAAAGACTATTAACTAGTTGCCCATAAAACAAGGAACAGTCAGTGGAACAATAGAATTACAAGAGCTCTTTAAAGCAGAGAGAGAGGAGCAGAAGAGGAACCAAGAGGAGCTGTAACCAAGAAGAATGGTCAGTGAGGTCTTACGTTGTCACTGAAGTGGGGGGGGAGGCTAACAGTCAATGTATGTGTGTTCATTTCTTTTAGATACGTAGATGTTTTCTCTTGACTGGATCAAATATAAGTCTCTACCCAATCTCTCAGATCTTACTTTGTCCTAGGCCTGGAATGCCATTTAGTGACTGTTTTCAAAGTACTCTTCTATAATCAAGTTCTGTATCAAAGTCCCCCTCTCACAGCTTCCTGCTGGCTCCAGGAACTCCTGCACACAGCTGGGCCAGGCTAGGTGTATTACCTCTGGCTACACAGGATGCTGTGGTCAAGTTGGTATTATCTCCTACAATGACTGAGAAGTTATCTAAGGGTCAGGACTGTTAGGATTCGAGTGTGCCCTTCACAAAGCCTATGACAGAAACTTAACTCTCAATGCAAATTCAGGAAGAGGTGTGGTCTAAGGAGAGGCAATCAGGCCACGGGGGCTCAAGCTTCAGGAATGGGTCACTGTGACTGCTCAAGTGGGTTCCTTAAAAATGATGAGTTTGCTTCTCCTCCTCTCTACACCCAACTCATGCCTTGATCCATCCTCTCATAGCCCTCACAACTCCAGCTTCAGGTAGTTTGTTATAATATCAGCAAATGGCTAAGCCAGGACTGCTTCTTTTGTGCTCAGCAGCAGGTAAGTGTGGGGCAGTGGACTGTGCCATCCAACAGGTAAGTGGGGGGGGGGGCAGTGGACTGTGCCACCAGACAGAACTGGTAAGGTAGTAGTAATGTTCAGAATCCAGATAAAACTCATAATTGAGAATGGCAGGAGTTTGGACTAGCTCCAGACTAGATTCCTATCCTGGAGCACATGACCACTACACCACATTAAGAAGACCATGACAACCTGTCACATAGCATAAAATCCTAGAGTTCTCTATGCTAACGAGGTATCTAGGGTCCCAAGTGTTTAGCCAATGGGCATCTATTCCTAGGCATCCATTCCTAGGCATCCCTTCCTGCAAAAGGTACTTAATCCCTGGCTCACCCTGCTTCTACCTCTGCCATGAATGAGCAGTTTGGACAAGCAAGGCCTGCCTGGGGAAAGCCTTCATCACACAGAGCCCAGCCTAAGTCTCCTGCAGAAGGCCCCTCTGCACTCCTGACACTCACTCTGAGCTAAGCCGGATTCCCCCCTCCGGGGCTCACTGCAGGCCTGCATGACCCATTCCCAACTCCTCCTCATGGTCCTCAGTGGCTTCTGGGTACACAGGAGTTTGAGAAGCACAGTCTCCGTCCCAGGCCTCACCATTTCTCACCCGGAGAAACATGGGCTTGGACCCCTATCTTAGACTGCCTTTGCCTCCCCAGAGCAGCAGGTCAGCCATGGAAGCGGAGGAAGACAAGTAGCATAGCGCCCATGAGTTTCGCCTCCCAGCAGCATTCAGATTCCCCAGTGCTGAGGCAAAACTGCAGAACCACAGTAAAGAGTCAGCAAAGGTCTGTATCCAGTGAGCACAAGAGAAACTGTTTTTGAGGGAGCACAGGGGACTAGCATACAGGCAGTAGCAGGGCTACATCTGCATTCACTCTGGTCCACTATCTAATCACCGTGATAGCATCATCCAGGTAGAAACATCTGTACAGAAGCTTACAAGGGGGCATTGAAAACATCCACCACCAGAAAGGGGACCCACCTTACTCCCAAAGACATTTAAAGGGGGATGAAAACCCATCTGGTACCTTAAGGTATTTTACGAGTTCACTCCCTGAGGCTTGGGCTCCGGATTCCGTTTTCTGACAGTATTGGAAAAAATTATGTAAATGCTGATCCTAGGTTGGGGGAAGGGGAGAAGGAGAAGAAAGTCTGTTAGTACATTCTTCTAGAAGCAAGAAAATCTGCTTCAGGTACCAAACATGAAAGGCTTATAAATATTTGTTTGAGTGTGTGTGTGTGTGTGTGTGTGTGTGTGTGTGTGTGTGTGTGTACTCAAGAGGCTAGAAGAGGACACTGGGAGTGCTCTTCCTTGGAGGCAGGGTCTCTTCTCTGTGAACTTGACCAGAGCTCAGATTTTTCTTGTCTGGGCTGGAAGCCAGCAAGCCCTAGTACCCACATACATGTGTGAGATGCATAGCTTGTTACACGGGTGTTGGGCACTCTGTGGGAATTCATGTTTCATACCTGGTGCTCTCAATCACTGAGTCATCTACCCAGCCCCACGAATGGTTTTTAAGATTATAAAATTGGCTGTGTACAAACTACATCTAAAGACTTTCCACCAGAGGAAAATTGTTGAAAAATGTCACAGCTTTCAAAAGTATTTGTTATGTATACCAGCAAGCATAAGTACCTTCTACGCACTTTCTTCAAATGCAGGCCTATAGTGTAAAAATACACTCCTAAGTCACCAGGACTCTGACGGACCCAGACAAGATGTGCAAGCAGTCACAGTCACTAGAATGCGATGGCACACACCTGCGTGTACACTGTGGAAACCAGATGAGTGGAGATTTTCAACAGTGGCTTGCCTCCTTCCACCCACTTAACTTCTGGACCATAATGCTGAAAAAGAAAATGGGAAAAGATCCAAACAGATTAGCCATCAGCGAGGGCACTGGTGAGCCATCAGCGAGGGCACTGGTGAGCCATCAGCGAGGGCACTGGTGAGCCATCAACGAGGACACTGGTGAAGGACTGGGGGCTCAAAGGGCTGGAAAGCTACATCTGGCCACAGCAGAAACGCAGCCTTGTCTGCATTTGTACTTGCCAGTTTCTTCCCCTGAGCACATGCCCTTCCTCCTGGGCTGTGGAAGTTGTCCCTTCGGTTGCAGCTGTCAGAGACTACTGTCCATTTCACTGGAAATGGATCCTACTTCACAACTCTATGTAGACCAGGCAGACCTCAAACTCACAGAGATTCACGTCTGCCTCCTAAGCACTGGGATTAAAGGCATGCACCACCACACTTGGCGTTACAAGTATCTTAAGAAGACCTAAGCTCAAGGCTCTGAGAAGCAATGAGGTTGACTCCAGACAGAGTGGAACAAACATGTGGGAAAGAGATTCACCTCCCGAGGTCTATACCAACTGGAAAAGAATTCCTGACACAGTTACTTTTCAGAAAGGCCCATGTCAGGCCCGTACCTCCATGTCTCTCTGCTGCAACACTGTCAGCCCGGGCTTATAAAATGCCTGAACTGTAATTAACACTGTGTTAAGTGTTATCAGAAGCAGCTTCTAACTGTGCATGTTTACTTCAAAATAAATAAAGAAACCAAATGTTAGGACTGATAAAAATTCTGTGTGCTATCTTTGTTGTGTGTTATTGTTTTTAGCCATTCTTACTGTTTACTCAAGAAACTGAGTTAAACCAAACATTCTTAAAATCCCATACCCTGCCCATGCTGAGCTCCTGGTAACCGAGGTAGCCAGATGGCAGGTTAGCTGAGACAGGGATATGCTGCTCGTTCGTCAACACCCTTCCATCTTTCAGGAGAGGAAGCCAGGAAAAGCCAACTGTTGAGAACAAAGAACAATATAAAAAACCCTCTGTGAGTTCACAGACTCCTGCAGGAGAGCCTTGCAAGCCTGGGCAACAACAACTGTTACCATCAATCAGAGCAGGTGATGCGAAGGCCTCCAGGTCGCCTCTACATCTCGTCTCTTCAGGGTCAGACCACCAGCAAGTTACATATATAATTCAGGCACATGACTATACCATTGCCTAGAAACCCACCAGAACAACCCTCTGCAAAAGGGTGAATATTAAGAATCAAAATATGACTAAGAAACGCTAATGTGCAGATGATGAAACGACAACATGGCGACAAAGGAAGCAAGGGAAGCTGGAGTCCCCACCCTGTGTCTCCACAGCGTCCTTCTTCTTGGTGCTTCCTTTGGTAGAGTTGTCACAGCTGACGTGGAAGAAGGTGAACAGTAAATGGTGCTTCTCATGCAGCTGGGCGGGCAGTTCTATCTTGATCTGCAAAGGTAAAAGAGCAATCGTCTAACAAACACCCTCTCCACCAGTTTCTCTCTAGGAGAGAATGCACCAATACACAGGATGACTCAGGAGAGATTAGGTCCAAGGACGAAGCTGAAAGGAGCTTTGCTAGAACATTAACTGTGGAACTCAGGGAGTGATGAAGAATTTTCTTTCATTTATTTGCAATTTGTCTTTTTATTTTTAGCAACAAAGATGTTACTTAAATAAAAAGATTATATAAAGCAAACACCAAATGCTATGACTTTAGCATGTGACGGAGTTTTGTTGCTGTGACAGGCAAGCAACTTCATGCTTCTATTAAGGTTGGTCAAACTGTATCATCCCTTGAGGACATCATTACCTCATCGTAGAATTCTGGGTTTTGTTGATGGTGTAGGACAGCAGCAAGGGCACTTCTTGTGAACACTGGGCCACCAGGTCTGCCGTAAATGCACTAAAGGGAGAAGCATCATAAGCACGGGGTTCGGTTGATGGTGAAACTGGTCAGGTGTGTGGTACTGAACGTGGCTCCTTTCATACAAAGTTAGCTGCTCAGACTGCATCTGCCTGAGAGAGCCTGGGTCTCTGGGGCCCTCATGAACCAGAGACTTTCCCAGGCCAGTGGCCCACCCCTTCCCACTCTGACACCTTATTATTCTTTTCACATACCTGCCCACACCATTTGCACGATCCCTCTGTGCAAATGTCCTTTGCTCTTGAATATCTTTCAAGAAATGGGCAACTCTTTCCTCTGTCCTCTCATTTTTCCAAGCAAAAATTTGTATTTGTCCAAATTAAAATAAATACACTAGGGTTGGAGAGATGATTCAGTGGTTAAGAGCACTGACTCTTTCGAACTGTCAAATCCCAGCATCCACATGGTAGCTCACAACCATCTGTAATGAGATCTGACGCCCTCTTCTGGTGTGTCTGAAGACAGCTACAGTAAACTTAGATATAATAATAAATAAATCTTTAGGCTGTAGCTAGTGGGGCCTACTGGAGCGAGCAACCTTCATTCCCAGCAACCACATGATGATTCACAATCATCAGTACAGCTACAGTGTACTCATATATATAAAATAAATAAATAAATCTTAAAAAAACATTAAAAAATTTATTCTTTCATTTCAGGTAGACTTCTCTCCATGACAATGTTTGTGACTAAACTGTGAGTTTCCTTTTCTCTCGTCCCCCTCATTTCCTCCCTTCCTTCCCTGGCTCCCTCCCTTTGTGACGGGGTCTCACACAGCCCCTGCTGGCCTGGAACTTCCTGTGTGCAGAAGTCCTCCTGCCTGCCCTGCTGGGGTGCCCAAGTTACAAGGTAAGCCAGCCCATCTGTCTTTAGGAGGAGTAGGAAAAGGAACTCAGAGCTTGGAGAGAGTATGAGGCAGGTGCTCCACCACCCCCAACTAGTATTTTTTTACACGTTTGTCTCCTCCTTTTCTGGGAAAGTCATTTTAACACAGTGAAGAATTTAGGCTCTGGAGCTGGAGTGCTTGGATTTAGGTTCTATTGAAGTAAATAGCAGTGAGCAATTTAAATCTGTGCAATGATCTTAGAAGCTAGAAATTATGGATCTTAACGGCACCTATGTGAAAAGTTTATAGCCACAGGATCGTGGGTGACAGGATTGTAGGTGTCAGAGAACTGTAGTGCTATCTGTGGGTCACAGGTAACATTGGCTGACTGCTGTTCCCATAGGGTACATACTCAACCCTTCTCCTTAGCAGAGAGACTTTTCACTTATTTATACCATGACTCTTAGTGCCTAGTCAGTCTCATGCATGGTGAGTATTTAACATATGCTTACTGAGCTACGCATACATAAGAAATCCCACCTCCAAAAAGAACAACAAAACACGCAGTCAATTAGGACCAAGAAGTTAACCTACACATTCTATGACATTTAGCACAAGCCGATATACTGTATAACACCATATTGTTTTGGGTTGTGATAATCATAATTAAAATGTGCCAATTCTTTATATATATTTGAAAAACAAACCTTCAAGGGTTGAGAGTCTTCTTCATCAGAATCCTTGAACTCGATGCAAATAGCAATGTTTCTGGCCTGCAGAGGTATGTTAGAGGAAGATATAAGGGGGGAAAACAACAAAACCCAGTACATACGTACAGTTATAACTATAACCACACACACACACACACACACACACACGTTTCTAAAGGGGACTTGTAAGTCTGTGCACTTACCTTGGCAAACGACTTCTGGCTGTCATATTTCAAGTACTTTGGATAAACATAAAGGTGATTGCTGTAGACTGTGTAAGGCTGGGTGTGCTTGGGTATGCAGGGCACAAACTCCTCTACTTCAAAAGTGATTGGAGATTTACTGCAGGTTTCAAACTGCCTCATGGGAATGTATGATGAATTTAGATAATCTGAAAAGAAATTCCAAATAATACAGACCAGAGGAAAATCCAACTAAATAAAAATGTAGGCTGTTTATTACACAGGATGGAACACTTACTAGGGAAGTCACAGGAAACGTTGTCAATCGTAATGTCTAGATTGCCTAAAATCACTGGCAGTTTGGCCATCTTCTCAGGTCTGCAAACAAAAGAGAAAGACAAATATGAGGGAGGTTAACTGTGAAGTCTAAATTCTCAAGTGGCATTCCAGGAAAAGGATATAACAATGCATTGCCACTGTTGTCAAAGCACAACCCTTAGACAACAGGCCCTGCTTCCTCACAGATGGGGAGACTCTTCTCCCAACTATTTGCTCATCAAGGGTCCAGGGAATGTTACCCTTCCCACCCACAGCTACCACACCTTCTTTATTTTTTAAGATTGGTTTATTTTCAGTCATGTGCATATGGGTATAGGGGAAGGTGTGTGTGTGTGTGTGTGTGTGTGTGTGTGAATGCAGGTGCCCTTGGAGGCTGGAGGCACTGGATCCCCTGGAACCTGAGTTATAGGTAGTTGTGAGCTGCCTGATATAGGTGCTGGGAATCAATCACAGATCCTTGGGGAAGATAATACCCACTTTATACTTTGGGACCTCAGAACAGGACTTATTTTTGTTCTGGTAAAATTTCATCTTTTTATGTTTGAGCCATTTATAGTTGGCCCAAATCCTCCTGAGTCCAAGTTCTAACATCAAATGTCTCTGGCCTTCCTAAGAGCTTCATATCATGGACGCATTGAATCAGCACAGTATGTGTTTATAACCGTCACTGATTATAATCTTATATTCCACAGAATACTGCCAAGAACGGGTTCTTAAGTTCTCCATTTCCACACGGATACTAGCTCATTTGCTACTCTTCCTGACTAGTTACCCCAACAGTTGAATAGCTCCCCACTCAGGTATAGGCATCCCTGACTCATTCATGGGATGTCACAGGTAAGCACAGTAAACACATCTGCCACGGCTTTGCACTCCTCTGTGGCCTAGCAAACCAGTTTAAAAGAGATGTGCTCAGGGTGACCAGGTCAACATGACACATGGTGTTCCTGGAAAACAGAATGCTGCCAAATGATTACACAGAAGTGTTAGCCAAATAAAACCTTCCCTCTCTGGATTGCTTTTAGTCATGGTGATTAGCATCCACTATGAAAGAATTTAGAGATGTAATTGTTAGTAAAGTTAGGTATAGATGTTTTTGTTAGTGGCCTTGATGTAGAAAATTCTGGGGAACAATTTAAAGTTCAGAAAGGCACACACTTGATAACTGAGCCAGGGGTTTTTTGAGGCCAGTGAACAGGAAGAGTGGCAGCCCAGCTAGTACCAGCTGAGGCGCCTTTCTTGCTAAGGTTGGGCTGGTGATAAGATGATTAATTTCCTGTATCCATTTTTGCCCTAGGTTCCTAATATGATCTAGTAAAAATATGTTAATGAGTATTTGTGCACCCTGAGGATTTAAAGTAAAAATGACTGTTTTTTATATAAAACTTTAGACTTGTGATTAAGTTTTTTTATAAGACTACTTTTTTTAAGTTAAGCAGTAATATGATTGATCCCTTCTTTGTAACCTGTGGAAGCTGGCGTCAGCAAATGTGATACCCAAACATGGACCTGAGGAGGTTAGCCCCCTAGTGTTTCAGTGTGGATAGGAGTCCCACCTAGGGTGTTACAGACAGACTACTACCCCCCCCCATGCACACACACATGCGTGCACACATGTACACACTTACATGCATACACGTGCACACACTCACATGCACACACGTACACACACATGCGCACACACATGTGCGCGCACACATGCACGCACACACACACACTCACACACATATACACTCACATACACATACACACATGCACGCATACACATGCACACACAACCCTCTCTTACACATACACACATGCACACACACTCACACATGCACATACTCACACACGCACAACACATACACTCACACACACACACACACACACACACACACACACACACACACACACAGGAGTGAGTGATGGGTTAGGATAGGAGAATAGTCTAAGGTGATTCCTGCATGTTTCCCTCAGGACAGGAGAAGGTAAATCTAAGGCAGACGGTTCTTTATTAAACATTATTAACATATACAGGAGGCAACAGATTCAATATTTGGCTGTCTTCTCAATTTCAAAATGTTCCAACCTTCAGCTTTTAAGACTCTCCTGGCATTGCTATTACCCAGTGAGCAACTCACAGGGAACCCTTTAGTAGCCTGTCTTAGAAAACTTGCTCACGTGAAATAGAACATCGTTCAAAACTCTTAAGTTCTTCCTCCACTATGATCAAAGACTATGTGGAATACATAGTCTTGGGGTGTGTATCCCACAATCACTGTCAGGGACTCTCACTCCTACTTTCCTTCTGTTTGTACTTGACTACAACATCAGCTCCCGACATCCCCAGAGATGAATGGTCAGGAAGGCACTATCTCCACACTCTTGGCTTTCAGTTGAAAAGATTCTGACCCAGAGAAATCCAGAAAAGCTCAGCCTCACACTGCACTGTGGCTCTATACCCGCTGTGAGAGACGTATTGAGTGACCAGCAATGGGGTCAGCAGCTCTCGTCGGATCCTCACCACCATACACTACCCTCACACTGCACTGTGCTTCTATACCCGCTGTGAGAGACGTGTTGAGTGACCAGCAATGGGGTCAGCAGCTCTCGTGGGATCCTCACCACCATACACTACCCTCGCACTGCACTGTGCCTCTATACCCGCTGTGAGAGACGTGTTGAGTGACCAGCAATGGGGTCAGCAGCTCTCGTCGGATCCTCACCACCATACACTACCCTCACACTGCACTGTGCCTCTATACCCGCTGTGAGAGACGTATTGAGTGACCAGCAATGGGGTCAAGCAGCTCTCGTGGGATCCTCACCACCGTACACTACCTCAGTTTTCCACAAAAATACTTTGGGGAAATCAATCCTCAGAGATGTGAATTTTATGCAGATATAAATTCTCTTGGTGCACAGGGGCTTCATCTACTTCTTCCTGTGAGCAACTTAACACTCCAACATCACACTCAACACAGAACAAACCCCAGCCAAAGCGATGAGGCTAAAGCTGAGCTGCATTATTTTCTTCAATGACTCGGAAACGGTGTATTACAAATACTTTCAAACATAGGTCCCTGGGAGGGGTGAGCGTCACCTCCTCCTAGTATTGCCATCCACGAGTGAATGGCATCTTTGCCTTTTTATACAGATTTCCTCAAGAGGCAGATTTCAAGGGGTCGAATTTCAGTTCAACAATCTTCACAGGAAATTTCTCTGTCCTATATCATTTTTTCCTGCCCCAACTATATGTGGGAATAACTTCTGAGAAACAATGTTTGAAGCTTGCCTAAATAAATCCAATGTTCGCTCACCCACTCTGTAACCAAGAAAATACTGTGCTCTGAGACATAACTGTGTTCCCTTTCTGCTCACACAGAGGGCTCAGCCTGTCTGTAACCAACTGACCTTTAAGAACAAACCATCAATGCAGAGAGATTAGCTTGTGTATTGTATGGATGCATTACCTGTCAATTTAAAAAGCCAATGGCCTATGGCTTAGGCAGGAAATAGAGGTGGGACATCTAGGAGACAGAAAGGATTCTGGGAAAGAGCCAGCCGTGGGAGTTGGCCTGGGAAGATGTAAGGAGATGGACACATGGTACCTGGGCACAGGCAGCCAGCCATGTGGCAGAATGTACGTTAAAATAAATAGCATATTTTAGTTATAATCTACTCAAAAGTAGATCCTAGCTATATGGCCAAGGTATTTGTTAATATAATCTGAGTCTGATCTTATTTCTGGGAAAGTGAGGCTGGAAGAAAGAACCAGGCCAAATTTCAACAAAATGGCACCCAACATGGGGCTTCATCTATAAATGAATTATCCTTAATATAAATGTAAACAGTGAATTAAAACTGGGGGCTATATTTCTTATGCTAATCCTCAATAACTACACAGAGAAACCAGGATTTACTTAAAGCTGTACCTCCATAGCTGAGCAGTTAAATGATCTCTTTCCTTTCTATGTTAATCTTGTGTGTTTCCATGATCTCTCTCAGGACCCCTACCTCATGGCTCCTAATGTTCCATCCTCACTGATCTGAATCACCCCCCACTCCTTCCACTGGTTGGTGGACACTATGCCCTTTTCTCTACTCTGCCCAGTTGTTGGGTGACCAGCACTTATTGATAAGGCAGAGAATAAATAGTAAGAATTGTTTACAAAAACTTGAGACAGGAGATTCTTGGTATAAATATTACAATGTTGTGTCTGGATTGAAACAAGATATGAAGGCAAAGAAATCAGCATTTGAATAGCATAAGGGTAAACTTTACACAGTGTACAAAAACATTATTCTTAAACATCAATGTCACTAAGCTCTGGGCTTCCCATGAACTAACTCTTATGGGGCAGGGAATCCACAGTTCTGATCATGTAGCATATGTTCAGTATTTCTCCTTTGTTACCCATAACAACATATATGTGTGTAAGTTGTGGTAAATGGACTTAAGACCATTCCTTGAAAGCCATACTTTCCTCTCCAGACAAAAATGAAAGCCAATGTGTAGAGATAGGTTGAGAATATCTGCTTGTGTCTTTGTGTGCTATTCTGAGACACATATGAAAGATTAAGACAGGGACGGACAGGAAGATGGCCACGGGAAGACAGAGGCAGACTGGAGTGATCTGCTACAAGCCAAGGAAAGCCTAGGAAACCAGAAGCTAGCTGGGGGAGGCAGAACATATTGTCTCCTGCAGACTGGGAGAAGTGGTCATACCAACAGCCCTTTAAGGTTTTAGCTTGGGACACCTTTCTTGGTATTATTAAGTGACCTGGTTTGCTGTAGTTACAGAAGCCTCAGGAAATATATACTGATATGGACATTTAAAACGACCCAATAAAGTGAGGATTATGTAAATTATCATTTTCCCCACGTTTGTTTAGTAGTACCAGGAGAGCCTTCAACTAATCCTTCAAGTCAAAAGCTGCCAATTGCTTGTCTTTAACCATTGCCCCCCTCTTCCTAATACTCAGTCAGGAAGCTACTGACCACTAACAGCACTCGGACAAGCAGCAGCAGCCACGGCTTCTCGTTTCCTCCTGTAGGAGCTTGGCTGCAGCCTTTCCATCCGACAGGGGTCTTCAGGTAGGCTCAATCCTGCCTGTGCTTACCTCCACCTATGCTACGTACA
>NW_022196915.1:106546628-106548467 GCF_008632895.1 Mastomys coucha
TACCTCCACCTATGCTACGTACACTCAGTAAGACTTAATCCATCCGACAGGGGTCTTCAGGTAGGCTCTATCCTGCCTGTGCTCACCTCCACCTATGCTACGTACACTCAGTAAGACTTAATCCATCCGACAGGGGTCTTCAAGGAGGCTCCATCCTGCCTGTGCTTATCTCCACCTATGCTATGTACACTCAGTAAGACTTAAGTTAAGCGGAACCTTCTTTTGAGGAAACACTCTGTCCACACACATTTCTCCTCTGCCCTATGAACTCTGAGTGACATAATTTCTATGACGGTCCCCACTTCTCCCTCCCTACCACAAAGCTCCTCAGGTGTAGGGACAAGCAACACTGTAGAACTCACTTCCGGAAGTCTGCGAGCAGCTTGAGCATGTCATCGTTTGAAAGCTTATTGCTGTCTTGCCGGTAGATGGCAGAAAATCTGGCATTTTTATCCAGGTTTCCAGATGTGTCCTTAAACAATGTCCTGGAACAGAGAAACATCAGTTCGAAAGCTAGGTTTCCAAAGACCAAAATAAGGACAGTTCTGGTCTCTGCACACAGATGAATTATGGTTCCACTGGCTGTGGCCAACAGGAATCTCATTATCCCCCAATGCAGTACATATTAATGAGGATGACCACAACTAACTCAATTTACACAGAAAACATTTCCAGCCAAAAGCTTGTACCAAGGAAACAGCACACACATTCACGTGGGACACAGGAAGGGACACAATGAAGCTGTTCCTGGACTTCCCAGCTGCACCATCTGAACTGGAGGCACATGGCCAGGGCCTCGGCTCTCTCAGGACAAACCTCCTGTCTGCTTTGCTGGAGTCCCCTCTTCTCCAGGCCCTTGCTAAATGTGTGTTCAGAATTGGTGATTATTTACTTTTGATTTCACCAACTTGAATCTCTGACTCTCAATACGAAGGCATACTTCTCTGTTGGTCTATCTGTCCTTCGGTCCATCCCAGTTATAAAAGGCATTCTCCCTTACCTTGCTGCCCAGGCAAATGGCATTCTGTACTGTCCTAGTCTTTGGCAGGCCTGCTTGGCATTCTTCAGCACCTTCTGAGCAACCTGGAACACACCAGGACAGCCTTGAAATGCTCAGCCACAGGAGAACTGAGACCACAGCAGCAACTGGCACGTGATCATTAAACAAGCCCTCACCATACCATCTGGCCCTGCTCACAGCACTGTATGGCTGAAGTCAAACCCAGTACAGACTTCTTTATTTAGTGTAGCCCCTGGCAGTGATTCTCAAGATTACAGAGCATTAATTCCAAGAAGCATATATACCCTTTGGTCTTTGCAAACAACAAGTAGGCTATTCTCTGGCCAGCATCCTTCCTCTGGCAGACTTTATTTCTTTTTGACTAAGGGCTAATTATAAGCCACTGAGGTAGCCATGCCCAGATATCTGTTTACCAGAATTTAATGAAAACACTAATGAACATATTAAGCTTTCCTAGATCCTAACATGTGTCACAAACCAGGAGACATGCATTGTGGAGGCATAATTAGGTACTGGCTAAAATCAGACACCAGCCTTCAATTGTTGCACTTTTCCTTCATAAACACTACCTCATGATCAATCTTAGCTTGTTCTAGGTTGACAGAGCATAGCAAGCATATTGGCTTTTGGCCAATGACATGTATGAAGAGCGGGTCCATCAGCGATCAGTTGCCTCATGCTTTCTTGTCCCATAATCTGTGATAGTCAAGAGGGGACCCAAATACCATAAGTGTGTGTGAGTGTGTGTGTGAGAGAGAGAGGAGGGGGAGGGGAGAGAGAGTGAAGAGAAAGAGAGAGAAAGAGAGAGAGAAAGAGAG
>NW_022196915.1:106548581-106566268 GCF_008632895.1 Mastomys coucha
GGAGAGGGAGAGGGAGAGGGAGAGGGAGAGGGAGAGAGATGTTGTGTATCTAGGAAGGAGCCTGTGATCTAGATAGTCAAGAGGGGACCTGAATGCTCTATGTGTAGGAAGGAGCCATTTATATTACTTGAGTGTGTCAAAGTCAAAGCAGTTTTTGAAAAACTGCTTACAGCCAAGAGCCTTTGTTTCCTTCTAAGCTGGAGAGTCAGGGCCACTGTCCGATAAGCCTTGGAGCATGTACTAACAGTTCTGGGCCAAGATCTGTATGCTATAGGCCCTCCAGTGATCTGCATATACCATCAAGTGTAAGAAGCACTCACTTAGAGACATAGGATGAGAACAACAGAGATGCACATCCAAAGGTCTGTCAGAGAAGCTCTGTGGCTCTACAGATCAATAAGTCTCTACGGTGTGATCCCTTCTCACTCTGATCCTTCCATCATGCTGTGGAAAACATCACTGTCTTCAAGAGTGAACCAGAAAACAATCCTGGCTCAAACAGATATCAGGAGAGTGTCTAGTACACCCTTTCTTTTTACTGGTGTACACACACACACACACACACACACACACACACACACCCTTGAGTGATTTAGTAGGATCTGGGAGTACATGGTCCATAACAAAGACACCTAATTCTTCCTCCTAAGGGCTTAAATTAAATATGTTCTGATTCAAGATTTTTAGTTAGGTGTCATAATGCACACCTGCAATCCCAGCACTAGGAGACAGAGGCAGGAGGATCTCAAGTTTAAGGCCAGTCTCAGCTGCATATAAGGTCTTGTCTCAAACAAAACACTAAGGAAGGAACGGTGGCCTATCACATCTAAGTCCCTGTGTTGTATCTTAAGCACCACAAAAACTCCTCCAAAAGATTAGAGCAGCCATGAGCAAGTACATGGCAGGGTAAAATCAATGCCATGCACGAGGGTTTAATAGATTTACGCCTTCCCTGTGGAGAATGAGAGCCGACCAAGGGCACAGGTGGAGAATGAGAGCCGACCGAGGGCACAGATAGAAAATACTTGTGGAGCAGGAACTCAATAATTCATGCGTCTCCTCTGGAGCCCTCCCCCCACTCTACACAATGAAAATCTGTTCCAAGTGATGCCCCAGGTGAATACTGCACAGCTTGGATGAGAGGAGTGCAAAGCTTTGATTGGCAGAACAAGATAATATCACTATGCCAATCTATCACAACTTCTCTCCAGGTATGAGATGAGGCGAGCCTTGAGCCTTGATTTAATGAGACCCTGTGGAGGAGTGAGGAATGTTGGGAAGTAGGCAGGGGAGAGGCGGGCCTACTGTGATGCCAGGCAGGGGTGAGGAGGGCCTATTGTGATGCCTTTGCTTTGTACCAGCATGGGCTGCTGGACTTCAGTTCATACACGTGCAGGCAGAAGCAGCAATGTGGATGCATATGCACCTTGGAAGTACGTTCTGTCAGCACAGCCTTATCTGAGGTCACTGTTGAGTCACCAAAATAAAAGGCTTAAAAGAACTTCTTAGCCAATATTTTTCAGACTTGGCTTGAAATACTAAGATGGCTTCTCTCTAGGAAACAAATTCTACCCAACTTTTATCAGCCAACTTTTATCAGGCTTTTACTTGATGGGCGCTGAACTCAGGAATATTTCATGGGATGTGTGATGTTCTCAGCACTGCCTGCTCCATGCTTGTGCGATCCTTACCTTAGCCCTGTGAGGAAGGCAGGCTGGGCAATGTTATTTTACTCACATGAGGGGCACTGGGGTCAGAGAGGTGAGAGGCATCAGAAGCACCCTGGCAATGCTGACAAACCGCTCAGGACTTCTTAATCCATGAATGTGTTCTTTAACAACTATTCTATACATTCTGGTGGCTGTGCCTAGGATACATAGTTGGCTATAGGAATGATGTTTTCAAATCTCTGAGTCAGCTTGGTAAAGCTCTGTTGGAGGTCTGACATGTCCACTCGCACGGGTTTG
This sequence comes from Mastomys coucha, assembly GCF_008632895.1. Taxonomy (NCBI): domain Eukaryota; kingdom Metazoa; phylum Chordata; class Mammalia; order Rodentia; family Muridae; genus Mastomys; species Mastomys coucha. Next base: position 106,550,549 of record NW_022196915.1, read on the forward strand.
GCTGACACTCCTTCTTCATGCACCAAGACCTTCTCTCAAATGAACACTTAATATCAAACCAAACCAACACCCTGAAAGCTAAAACTGGCGAGGACAGCAGCACTCAACAGCTTTGTCCAACCCAAGGGAACAGCTGTGAGAAAGCCACAGTAAACTGTCCTTGGCCACTCCAGCCATGGGGCAGTAAGAAAACAACTAATGATGCATAGGTCTCTATTTTCTAAGTTTCTAGACTCGGTAACTTCTGATTCTTAGTAATTCTATAATGTGGGTTACAATATGACTCCAGAAGCCAAGGGGCACATCAACAATGGTTGACTTCAATACATGTGCTTTTAAATGAGACAAAATTTAGTACCAAGCAGATAATTCCTTTGAAAAGCTAATTTGGCTGGGTGGTGGAGGCACACACCTTTAATCCTAGCACTTGGGAGGTAGAGGCAGGCAGATTTCTGAGTTTGAGACCAGCCTGGTCTACAGAGTTCCAGGATAGCCAGGGTTACACAGAGAAACTGTGTCTCCAAAAAAAAAAAAAAAAAAAAAAAAAAAAAAAAGAAAGAAAGAAAGAAAGAAAGAAAGAAAGAAAGAAAGAAAGAAAGAAAAGCTAATTTGTCAGAGCGGAATAGCAAATGATATGTTTTATTTACATGTGAGAAGGCTTTCATCAAGGGCTGGAGAGATGAGAAAACACTTTTATTAAGAACTGGACACATAGGATCTTGAACTTAGCAAAGGGACAGAATATATGCTCGGCATGTGCCTATACCTGGTCTCTTCTACATGGACAACAAAGAAACCAGGTACATAAAATCAAAATGGACAATAAGTATGTGTAGCTGCCCTCTATATTTTAATATTCATTTTTTTATGTGTGGTGTGCATCATGTCTGATGCATGTCTGCATGAATGTGTAAAGATTGTACATGTCTGACCATGTACATAAAGATTGTATATATGTGTGTGCATGTCTGCATATGTATGTAAAGATTGTGTACGTGTGTGTGCACGTCTGTATGAGTGTGTGAAGACTGTGTACTTGTGTGTGCATGCTTGTGAAGGGTGAAGTTGAATGAGGCATCTTCACTGAAGGCTTACCACATTGTTTACTGAAGAGCTGACTCTCACTTGAACCTAGAGCCTGATGATTCTGGCCAGTCTAGCTAGCCAGCTTACCTTGGGTGTTTGCCCTCTATTTCATGAGTTCTGGGACTAGAGACAGAACAGATGCAAGTCCTGGGGATTAGAACCCCAGTCCTCACACTTGCAGGCAACTGCCTTAGTGTCAGAACCATCTCCTCAACCCATCTATGCACTTTTGACTATCAAGTACAGTTTACCGCCTAGGTTTGTAATTTGGCATGAAAGCCGTTCCTTAGGTTGCTACTTTTAAGTAATCACAAAACATGAAAGCCATTCATTCATACCTTAGAAGAGTCTGAGCTTTTCATATACGGCTCGGCACAGTGAGTGATGCTTCCTTGGAGGACCTTCTCAATTCTGGCCACAAGAAATATGTCTGGGTGAGGACATGTGACTGAAAATATTCCCTGGGGAGACAAGGGTTCTCTTCAGTCAGGAGAATTCACAGATGGATGAGAGAAGTCCCCTCACCATCAAAGCAGCAGAGGACAGTGTGACAGTCCAGGCAGCGAGGAGACCAAGGCTGAACCCCTAGGGCTCCTCAGTCCATCTTTGCTCAAAACGTCTGCTTGGTAGGGAAGATGGACAGGAGAAGGTGTATGGAAATGAGTGACAGTCAGACCACGTCTCCCTCCACTTGCTCCCACTCCATAATTATATGTACCCTGCCCTATATAAGTAACGGCCAAAGCTGCCCACTGGTGCATGGTAAGGCCTCACATGAGCATGTTTAATGTGTAACAAGGGGAGTCTGAGTGGTGCCAATGCTCCCCACCTGCTTCGGATACTGCATGGCTGCATGAAAGGCATCCTGGAAGGCAGGTGGGCTCTGGCCACCATTCATCAGAGCTGGGGATGCAGGGGCCAGCATCTGCCGCACTGAGAAGTGGTTCAGATCCACATGGAAGTCAGCAGAAATCTTTCGGTTGTATTTTATGTCAAACAGGGACAGGGTGACAAAGAAAGGCTCAACCTGAAAAAAAAAAACCATCAATAAAACAGCATGATCATAAAGACAGTTTGGATAGATGCTGCTATGTAAGGAGAGCGATGAGCTTATTTGTGACTATCTCCTTGAAAAATTACTAAGCATGAAAACGTTTATCCCTTGTCACACAGAATAAGGCTATAAAGCATTTTAAAAAACAAAACTTTCATTCCCCCTTTATGAGCTCTGCTATTAAATGCATGCTCTACAGATAAGACAGCTGATCTCCTTGGAGCATCTAAGATGAAACCTATCTCCTGGAACATCTTAAATCTCCCATCTTAGCCTTGGCTACAAGCACTCCCTACCCCATCCATACCCCAGTGTCTGGGCAAGGGCAGCATACTCTGGCTGAAATGTAAGGAGAAACCTGTGACACCTGAAATTGTTCAACATTTAAAAGGAAAAACATTTATTCTTTAAAGATCATTTTGAAATTTGAGGGCATTTTTATTAGGATGTGAATTTAAAAGCCCCTTCGCAATTTAGCTGTAAATGTTGGCAGCTGCCCAGGGAAGAACGGAGGGGAGAAGAGGGGGAAAGCCATGCTTTTTAAGCCAGCATGGAGGTCAGACATGTGGTGGACAAGCAGCTGTGTGATGGGGAGGGAGCTCTTGAGAAGGCTAGAGTATCAGGAAAAGCACTCGGGTTCTGATAGCATGTAAAAGAAATACAGAAAAAGTGTGTGTGGTGGTGGTGCCTGTGTGTGTGTGTGTGTGTGTGTGTGTGTGTGTGTGTGCGCGCGCACGCGTGCGTATATGTGCCTCTGTGTGTATGTGTGTGTGAGTGTGTGTATGTGTGTGCGTGCCTGTGTGTGTATATGTGCATGCATGCATATCTACCAGAACCCCAAGGTTTATTAATTTATGTAGGAACTATGCCAGGAGGTGGGAATTGTGGGAAGGAGAAAGAATATGTAATACGGAAGAGCTAATGATTTCACCTATCTCTTCAGCATGACTTAAGGTGAGCCAGGGGACTGACTGCCCAACTGGGATGTCCGCCCAGCCCAGAGCATAGACTTTACTGCACTTCTACTATTCTCTTCCACAGTGTTTGGGGCAGGAGGAGACTCTGGTCCCTGTGTGCTTTAGAATGACTCTTTCTTTTTGAAGCCTGCCCTTTTGAAAAGAAAAGTTACATTTGTTGTGGGTCCTTCCTCGTTCTCTGCGACACAGCACTGCAGGTTGAAGGACAAGTCATTGCACTTGACGAGAATCCTTTTCCCAAACTTTTCTTCAAACGGCTTCACTTCTGGTTCAGCAGATGAGAAGTCAAGTTTCTTTAAAAAGAGAATGTGGATATATAAACACATGGTGCTCCCATTAAAAATCTCAGCCTGAATGTTCCAGACTCCTACAACCTGGAAAAGTTGTACATATATATCCACAATAGTGCTGCAACTTTGTTTAATATATTGTAGACATATTTAATAGACATATGCTATTAATCATGACAGTCACATATATGAGGATATATCTGCTTGGATAGTCACAGATGTGAGGATATACCTGCTTGGTGGATAATTATGTAGGGATTAACATTATAAACAACCTAAACACACATGTATAAGGACATATAAATTGCATTATATGTGTACAAACACACATGCATGTATACATATAGACATGCACACTCAATAATAAAAAGGAAATTCAGGGCTGGGCCTGGTGGCACATACTTATAAACCCAGAATTAGGGAGGTAGAAGCAGGCAGCTCTCATGAGTTTGAGAGTTTGAGGCCAGCCAGAGATACATAGAGAGATGTGGTCCTAAAAATAAAAGGAAGTTTTGGATTGGGTAGACTGTGTGCCATACAAGCCAGAGGACCCGAGTGTGGAAGGAGAACCAACTCCTGGAGACTTCCTCTGACACGGAGTGGAGGTTTCACAGCACACACACTGTCCGACACATAGTAACAATCAATCAATAAACAAATCAGGGATGGTCCAAGAAGACACAAAAGACAGGTTGTGCATGATCCCACATTGATAAGTTTGCTAAAATAATTAATTCATAAAGACTAAATGTGAACAGAGGTGACTCGGGGCTTAGGGACGACCAGGCATGGGGGACTGCTATGTAAAAGAGTTTCAGTTTGAAAGGATGAAAACATTCAAATCTTCTGGAAACAGATGGTACAGTGGTCGCAGAGAACATATTTAATACTGCCAAACTGGTTTGTTTCTAATTTGAATTCTATTTTTCAAATGGCTAAAATTGTGAGGTTTGTGCTATGTGCATGTCACCACAGTAAAGAGTGTACAAACAGGAAGTCAGTGAAGAAACATAGAAAATGGTTATTATTAAAGCTAAATGGGAGAGGTTGTTCTATTAAAAGTGGCACAAACAGGGGTGTGGGGGGGAGTACAGCATTTAGGATGAAATATACCAGATCCTTGTCCCTTCTTGGCACCTCTGTGGCATTTGCCGCCCCGGGCCCTGAAGATCTTTGTCACACCGTGTTTGGACTTTGAGAGGTGTGGGTTACACACACTCCCAGGCTTCCGTCAGGAACTGAAGCTGGCTAAGAAGTGTTAGTGCCTCTGGGTGTCTGCAGTGATGTGGACCACGCACTGAGGATTCTTCTCAGGGGTAGTTTATACGGACGATCACTGTGGACCTCAAGAGCCAGGCTGGTGCCTTTCCAGAAGCTGGCTAAACATTGCTCTCAATATTCAACAGTACTGAATATTAAACATTCATGACCTTTACATTCTAAATATTGAATTAGCTCTTACCTGGGTATCTGGGTCCAAGTAAAAAAGCTTCACTCTACTCTCGCTTTTCAGTTTGATCTCTGCTTCTCTGGTGCTCTATGGACAAAATCAAAAGTTTTCAGCTAACAAAATCCTTTGTTCTCTACCTCCCAGAGGTATTGTGTCTGAAAGCTGCCTGTGGCAGCTTGAACAAGAATGGGCCATGAGGCTCCTATCTTTGAATGCTTCATCCCCAGTTGGTGGGACCAGGAAGGGAAGGATTATTGAAGGAGCTGTGGCACTTGGGGTGGGATTTGAAATTTGGAAAGCCCACACCAGTCCATACTAGCTTTGTCCCTCTCTGCCTTGATGTGTAGAATAAGGTGTGAGTTCTCAGCTTTGCTCCGGCACCAGGCCTGCCTAGCTGCTGCCATGCTCCCAACCACACACTCATGGATTCTGATCCCCTGAAGCTGTAAGCAAACCCCTAACAAAACCTCTCTTACATAATTTGTCTTGATCATGGTATCTCTTCACGGTACTAGGAAAGTAAGATAGAGAATTATCTACAAATGCAGGTGATGAGACAACCCGCCTGGTTCCTGGGAGGCAGCGGCACACCAACCGCAGTGGCATAGGTAGCTCAAGCTGTAATGCTGTGGGAGACACACCACTGGCACTGATACCCCAGGAGGCGTTGCATATGGCTGTGCCTGTGAGGTCTCCAGCTGCAATCTCTCAGTAGATCATCAATCACACTGCAATCTCTCAGTTGATCATCACACTGTAATCTCTCAGTAGACGGCCATGGACTGGAGTTTCAGGCCTGGAGGACATCACCGTTCAGGTAAGGACAGAAGTCTTGGGATACGACTCCTCAGAGAGTGGAGGAGAGCTGGCAGGCAGAGGAGAAGCCACGGAAGGACACAGACATACGGTGGCATGTCGGCAATGGAGATACAGGTCTTGGAGGGTGTGTGTGTGAAAGAGGCTTCTAGATTCACAAGTCTCAAGTCACCTTTAACCTCTTTGCTGATCTTGCCTGTAGTACACTCTTCTTTTCACAGATAATACGGACTATAATGTGCTCTCGTCATCTGATACTTTCCTCACAAACAGACGTTCACCTCTCTGCCCTGGACAATGGGACAGTGACAGCCACGGTGTCTTCTCTGTTGATGGCTGAGTGATGCCTATTATTGTGTCTCTAATAAAAGCCAACGAGAAATTAAGGATCTTACTAATTTTTCAGTCACTAAGTTGTTATAATGAGTCCTTGGCTGTGACTCAAACTCCCATGGCTATATTTAACCTACTTTTAAATGAAATAACATCATAATGAGCTCTCTGAGCCAACTGGCCTCCCTATCTGGACTTCTAGTTTCTGAGGAAAAAGAATGTACAAGATGATGCCACAGCAATGTTTATTGGGGTAGCATTTATGAGTGACCTCCTGGAGGTCAGGGGGACTCTGCATCTCCTGTTCACGCTTCCCATGTAGAATATGTCCCTGTGGTAGAGGCAGGCTCTCTCTATACAGAGTATGAGAGTGCCTCATCTCACTCTATCTTGTCTATTTTCTTTTTTTAACACCACAAAAAAACTGGACCATGTGTACGTAGAATTTACTTAATTGAGCCCAGAGAACATGCTGTTGGCTGACGGGAGCTTCTCTGGGAGCCATGGTGACTGGGAGTGGCAAGCAGTACTAACGCTAATCCTGAATTGAGTCCTTCTACAAAGGCAAAGACTGTGATCTAGAACTTTCGATGCTAGACACAATGGCTGGTATCTTCCTGGAAGCTGCTTGCTATCTAAATTGACTATGCCAGAAGATGAGAGACTAGCAGAGACAGCAAAACTACTCTGAGGTCTTCAGAACTGGAGAGCAAATAAGGTGCATACATAAAAGAGAAAAATGTATTTGTAGCCAAATTAGACACAAAGCCTCCCAACATGGCCACTGTCACTCCAGGAATATGTCCTCTTAGGAAAGAAGACAGACTCTAAGGAACATGGCTGCTGTCACTCCAGGAATATGTCCTTTTAGGAAAGAAGACAGACTCTAAGGAACAAAAGCCATGATCTACCTCATACAGCTGCTTGGCCATGAGCTAGACAAAAAGCAAGACCAGATTTTTAAAAGTTCCTCTCGTCCCTCCCAAGGCTTAGAATGGCACATCCAACAAAAAGAAAGCACAAGGCATGGTGGCCGAAGGATATCAAGTAAGACAGGATCTAGGGAATGAGAACATGGCTCAGGGTGGGTGAGGCTTCATGCAGGAAATAATAAATACTTGGAATACTAATGATTACAAAAGCAGATTTTAGTTGGCAACGGCCGGTATCTATTGCTAGATATTCTCCTTAATGCCCTTTTAAGCCTCTACAATCTGAGGCTGTAGTAACAGCACATACCCAGCATGACTGATGCCTCCTCTGCTTTAATCCCCAGCACCACAAAATAATAACTGAGAAATTACCCAACCTTCAAAGGCTGGTACTTTAGTTATCCCTGCTCATCAAAGACAAGGTGCTAGGGCAAAGGCCCTAAGTGACTCTTCCAGTTTCGACATCAAATAGAAGCTCATATTTTAATGTGTGCCATCTCGTTTAAAAGCCCAGATTCTTAACTATTCCACAAGACAGAAAGGGAAAAATATATTTAATAAAATAAAGACTATAATTAAAAAATAAAGAACAAGAAAAATGAGTAGATAAATTCAATATGAAGCAGAAACCCAAAGAGAAAATAAACTCATAAAATCACACAACAGCCGGGCGGTGGTGGTGCATGTCTTTAATCCCATCACTTGGGAGGCAGAGGCAGGTGGATTTCTGAGTTCAAGGCCAGCCTGGTGTATAGAGTGAGTTCCAGGACAGCCAGGGCTACACAGAGAAACCCTGTCTCTAAAAAACAAAAACAAAAAACAAAAAACAAAACAAAATTAAAAAAATCACAAAACAAAAATACAAAAACAAAACAAAACAAAAGAACAGTGAGCGGCAGAAGACAGATGTTGTAGACTAAAATAGTCTCTAAATAAAACTTTGGAAATAAGGCAGAGAAACAGGAATATAAATTGCTATACTCTTTAAGGCCATGAAACTAACAATAACTAAAACATCAAAAACACAATACTCTTTGGCCTAGAAATCCCAGTTTGGGAAGGTCCTTCTGAAGCACGAGTTCACAGACTACACATCATGTTTACCATACAACTTACAGAGGCTCAAAACTGTATCACCTAAATGTTCCTAAAAGCAATGTGGCTGAATAACACATACACTATCCACCAACAAGCACCCTTGACTTGCATGTCTGCAGAGACTGCCCGCATTGCCGACACAGAGACACCATGAGATATATAATGGTAGAAAAACAGCTAACATAACCAGCAAATCACAAGCACACTTTTAGGAAGTCGCTAAGGCCTTGCACGTGCACATACACATTCTTTCTGTGCCCAGTGTGGTGCTAGGGGGTACACCAGGGTAAGTTCCCACCAGAGTTCTTGTGCCCAGTGTGGCGCTAGGGGGTACACCAGGGTAAGTTCCCACCAGAGTTCTTGTGCCTAGTGTGGTGCTAGGGGGTACACCAGGGTAAGTTCCCACCAGAGTTCTTGTGCCCAGTGTGGTGCTAGGGGGTACACCAGGGTAAGTTCCCACCAGAGTTCTTGTGCCCAGTGTGGTGCTAGGGGGTACACCAGGGTAAGTTACCACCAGAGTTCTTGTGCCCAGTGTGGTGCTAGGGGGTACACCAGGGTAAGTTACCACCAGAGTTCTTACGAAGAGGAGGATGATCGTGAAGACTGACTTCTTTACCCAACATGGGCAGTTTTACTGACAGGAATCATAAAAGTAAAATCTTAATGTTTAGTAAAGATACTTATAGTAATATGCACTTTCACAGCCAGAGTGCCCACAAGAGTACAGCTGTTCAAAAAATTATCCCAAGACTATGCAATTGAGCACATTTCAGAGTGGCAGGATTCAGTCCTGCTCTGAAAATAGCCTGTGGTCGGTCAATATGGAGTGCGGCTGTAGAAGCTTCCTTCAGACAGCCGTGGCTGCATCCTGGCCATGGCCTGCTTTCTATTTTATGTTCAATAGAGAAAGAGATGTGAGGGAAACAGACAGGAGCAGAGCGACTTTCCCTAGAAGCTGTTACTTGCACACATGGCAAAGAGAAGGACTCAGAGAAAAAAACCAACCAACCAACCAAACAAACAACCTCCTATCCACACAGCAAACATTAAGCTCAGTCACATCTTCATGTTTCCAGAAAAGACGGTGATATATCTCTAGCTTTCTGTGAGCTGACGAAATGATTTAAAGTGAAGAATCTATGGGCAAGTTTACTTATTTCAAGGTGCATTACAGGAAAAATACTGTGTTAACTGTTGAGTCACTTAGACAAAATGAAATAAAATAGTTAGCAAAAGCCCCTGTATGCATGTCTCTGAGCCATGTATCCATGGAGGCCAGAGGATGGTATCTGATCCCCGGAACTGGAGACATGGATGGTTATTAGCCACCATGTAGGTGCTAGGGTCCCCTGGCAAGGTCCCCTGGAAGGGCAGCTGGTGCTTTTAACAACTGAGCTGTCTCTCCAGCCTCCAGATTATTTACTTTTTAAAAAAAAATATTTTACTTATATGAGAACACTGTAGCTGTCTTCAGACACACAGAAGAGGGCATCAGATCCCATTACAGAGGGTTGTGAGCCACCATGTGGTTGCTGGGAATTGAACTCTGGAAGCGCAGTAAGTGCTCTTAATGGCTGAGCCATCTCCCCCAACCCTCTAATTATTTACTTCTTAAATTAAAAGTCTAGCACAACACACATTACTGCATATATGACATTTAACACAAAAGGTCTTACATTTCACCTCAAGACACCAAGCCAGGCTAGAACATTGTAGAATTAGAAGGCTTAGCAGTGCAGTGGCTGCCAAACTGCAGCCAATCCCTCAGTGTGATGATGGCATACTTTTCTGGTTTGAGACTTAGGGTAGGAAGTGTTTGTTACAAACTTGGCTTTAAAACTTTTATAAAAATGTGTCCGGGAAACCACATGGGTTCTCACAAGTCCTGCTGAGCATGGCCCTCCAGCCCTTATTCGGCCTCAAAGAGACTATAAAGTTGCAGACACCACTCTCTGTCCTGTATTCAACTATGGAGGGCTTACCTGGAAAGAAAAGTTCTTGACTTAGAGATAAAATGATAAAGAAACCAGATAGAAGCCATTGGAGTCACTTGGAGTCACGTGAAACACCTCTCTTTCAGAATACAAGATGAGAAGTTGAGTGCTACTGTTTGCACACCTATCCCCAGGGGGAAATGAATGGAGAGAGTTGAGGTTTTCTTCACATTTACACGAGAAGGCACTGATCATCCTCCAGTATCATCTAACGTCAAGGCAACTGGAGCGAGGAGCTCCCCGAGTTCTAGAGACTCACTGGTTCACAGAGGCTTTTTTATATAAGACTGATGCTAAGTGTTTTCTTATATTCACAATAAAAACAGTTTGGTTCCCTGCTAGACAATAGGAGGAAAAGATAAAGTTTTAGGGTAAATACAGCCTGTGGATATGGAAACAGTAAAGATGTGCCCATTCTCCAGGAATAAGCAAAGGCCCCAAGAACACACCGACAACCCTGAAAATCCACGTCAGCTTCACTCACATCATGAGCCCAGTCCATAATATTCCAGAATGAAACATCAGTTATTTTGCACTGAAACAACTTCCTGTCAGACATTTCCTGTTTGGCTAAGTCTGGATCACAGTGGAGAAAACAAAAGCCAGAGGAACAGGATGAGTTAGGCAAGGACAAACTGTCTAGAGAGGACTTGGCCATTAAGTCACCCCCAGCTGCCTTCGCCTGGCCCCATTGTTCCAGGCACCCTCCCTCTACAGTCCTCACATTGCCCATGCCTCCCATTAAACGCTTCCTTGCCTCTGCTTCCCTGACCTCTTCATCCAGAGTACGCGCCCCTTCTCCCCCATTCCACACACACTTTATCTGACTCTAACACAGGACTCATTCCTCCTGAAAACAGGATGTCCATTCGCTAGCCAGTTCCCATACTCTCTCAATGAGTACAAATGAGCCACATCCCTGGCACTGTAGCAGGCGATAAACAGCCAGGCTGATCACAAAGGGATCAGGTACAGGCAGGCAGCCTCCCGTTAGAGCCTGGCCCCTCACAACACAACTGAGAGAAAGCCAGCAGAAGGCACAGGGGACTGACAGACCCACAGGTCCAGCAGAAGGCACAGGGACTGACAGATCCACAGGTCCAGCAGAAGGCACAGGGGACTGACAGACCCACAGGTCCAGCAGAAGGCACAGGGACTGACAGACCCACAGGTCCAGTGACCCTCATGGTGACACTGGGAGAAGGACAACACATTACATTGGCCAGGAAGCAGAAGACAAAACTAAAATTCTTATCCATCTTCACAGGGGAAAAACTGGATTTCTTGTTGGCTTTTCTTTGGCCAGGATCGACTTTTGCTCTGAGCCAGGATGCCCCTGAACTTGCACTCTTCCTACGTTGCCTCCCCAGTGGTGTGTGCCACCATCTGGCTTGAAAAGACAGATGGTAAATAGCCGACATGGGGCAGATAACCTGAGCTGCTTCTGAGGCGACCACTCTGTTCACTGAATGCCTAGGAAGTTTTTTTCTGGTTTCTAGGCTGCATCAATGTACTGCTTCAATAAATTAAGAGTCAAGCAGTTCAAAGATGTTGCTGTGGGGACCTCTGAGCATCCAGAAATAAACACATATGTATGGATGTCAGACGTCCTAACACGATGGGGTGAGGATGCAGCTCAGTGATAGAGCATTGGTCTACCATATGCAGGACCTGAGTTTCAGACACACACACACACACACACACACAGAGAAACAGACACACACACACAGAAACAGGCACACACACACACACAGACACACACGCACACACGCACACACGCACACACACACGGAGAGACACATACACAGACACAAAACACAGACACACACACACACACACAGAAACAGACACACACACACACGCACACACACAGAAACAGGCACACACACACACGCACACACACGGAGAGACACATGCACAGACACAAAATACAGACACACACACGCACACACACACACACACACACACACACACACACACACGGAGAGACACATGCACAGACACAAAACACAGACACACACCACATACATACAGACACACACATACAGATAGATACTCTCACAGACAGACAGACACACACACACAGACACACACAGAAACAGGCACACACGCACACGCACACACACACACACACACACACACACACACACACGGAGAGACACATACACAGACACAAAACACAGACACACACACATACACACACGGAGAGACACATACACAGACACAAAACACAGACACACACACACACACACACACACGGACAGACACATGCACAGACACAAAACACAGACACACACCATATACATACAGACACACACATCAGATCCACAGACAGACAGACAGACAGACAGACACACACACACACACACACACACACACACACACACACGGAGAGACACATGCACAGACACAAAACACAGACACACACACCACATACATACAGACACACACATACAGATAGATACTCTCACAGACAGACAGACAGACAGACAGACAGACAGACAGACACACACACACACACACACACACACACACACACACACACACACACACACACGAGAAAAAGCATGAAAATAAACATAGAAGCCAGAACCCAAAACTCCTCCAGGCTAGGCATAGGTTACAATGAGGGCTCTAAAATTAGCTTTAATAGGCAGGTGCTAAAAAGACTCTGTGGAAAGAGCTAAGCCCTGAGGAAAAACAGTCCCAAAAGTCCTGGCCAGGAAGATTTATACTGAGAAAGGTCAATGCTGAATGCTAGTCTATTTGCAATCCTATATAGACACAGCACATTTCTATTATAGTGCTTAACATGTGGGTGTGCACACTCACCACTTTATTATTAAAAAACAAAACAGAAAAGTGAGGACACAAAGAGAATAAGAGATAGTGAAGACAAAGGCGGCACTCATTTAAAAGAATTGTGAGCGAAAGCACGCACGCACGCAGGCATGCACACAGACACACCCACGCATGCATATACATACCTATGCATGTATACACACACACACACACACACACAAACATGCATGCACACATGCACACACAGGCGATCGGGCCAAGGATACTCATTGTAGCATTGTTCAGAGTAAGAAAAATTGGAAATAGCCCAAGACTAAAATGTTTATACAGTACAATAAAAATGACTGACCAGATCTGTACCCAAAACAAGGCTAAGGGCGACAGTATTGAACATCAGAGCAAAGTAAATAAAAAGGAAACTTTCAAACATCCAGAATCACCACCCTGCACCTTCACAGTGAAATACTTGTAAAAACACAAAACGCAATGGAAGTAAAAAGCATCATCGTGGACGCTCGTGGCTGGGGCTGGGGCTCGAAGGAGAATGGGGGCACAGCCAGTGTCTGAAGGATGCACCTGCCGCAGAGGCTGAGGAGGGAGCAGCAGCAGCTCTGGGAGAGAGCCCATGCGATTGTTTTTCCTTGTGCTTTTCTGTGACTCTGGGGTTCCTCAAAGTTACAAAATGCACGACAAGCCTGCATTGTGGTTGCAGTCCTGCATTTTGATTCAGGTGATTTAGGAACACGCAGCTTTGTAACCCAGCAGCTCTTCTTCAGTTGAAGTGACGAGATTACCACAATCACCCTCTTGGGAACTGTGGCTATTGAGTAGACAGAGTGCCCAAGTGTGAGCCTGAGACAAGCTAGGGCATCTGAGAAGGCGCCCTAGCCAGACTGGCTGTGGGCTAGCCTAGGGTTCATGTTCTTAATTGACGACTGAAGAGGGAGGGTCCAGCTCACTATGGACAGAGCCATCCTGGGCTGCCGGTCCTGGTGCTGTAATAAAGCAGACTGAGCAAGCCATGGAAAAGGAAAGCAGAAAGCAACATTACTCCACGGCCTCTGCTCCAGGTGCTGCCTCCAGGTGCTGACTCCAGGTGCTGACTCCAGGTGCTGCCTCCAGGTGTTGACTCCAGGTGCTGACTCCAGGTCCTGCCCTGCTTTCTTCTCTCAGTGATGGAGTATGACCAGAGGGTTGTAAAATCTCAGGTTACCCTTCCCTCCCCAAGTTGCTTTTGGTCATGGGGTTTTTCACAGCAACAGTGACATTAACTAAGACACCAGTGAACATAATTTAAGTAAGAGAAGCCTGAACAGAGAGAATACTAGAAAGTATGTATTTTGGTTATTTCTTCAGTATTTGTGCTGATATATTAAATACAATGGCAGCATTTAAGAAATACCAACATGCCGGGCAGTGGTGGCACATGTCTTTAATCCCAGCACTTGGGAGGCAGTGGCAGGCGGATTTCTGAACTCAAGGCCAGCCTGGTCTACAGAGTGAGTCCCAGGACAGCCAGGGCCATACAGAGAAACCCTGTCTGGGGAAAAAAAAAAAGAAAGACAGACAGAAATAGCACCATACTTTGTTGGGTATTTTCTGGAGAACAGACTGAAGTGTCTGTCACTTGTGTAAAATAATTCCCACCCCCTCACATTCACCCGAGAAAGCAGACAGCAGCAATCACAGCAATAGGGTCATCCTTACAGGAGAGCCATGGGATGAGAGGCCCTCAGCCCTCACAGAGGGTGGTGTGCAAGGATAGGCTCACCTTGGCAAGTTCAGGCAGGTAGCTATCCAAACCGGAACCGGAACCTTCCAGTTTGCTTTGTTCGTCATCTAAATGGCAAAAGAGATCAACTGAGTTATGTGTAGTTGAAACTTTCTTGTGTAATACAAGCAAAGGAACCTGAGTGATGGTTCTCAGGTCTGAAAGGACATTCCAAACAGCTCTCTGGCTTTGGAATGACGCCGATGGCCATGCTCAGCAGGGAGAGTGGTGGCCTAAGACGTTGTACAGCTAAAATCCACCACCCTCAGCTCCCCTCACACTAGACCTGATGTCAGCTAAGTGTAAATCCCTCTCAGCCATACTCAGTCAGAAGCTTTGGTGGGACCAAGGGAACAGGAATTTGGCTTTTATCAAACTCTTGGGTAATTAGGGAACAGCCAGGGCTGGGAATCTCTTATGGGCTTGAAATACAATATGAACATGCATCAAACACATGAGCTGACTGCCCTGCAATCTGGAGTAAGAGTCTGACCTTTTCACTTCATCTTGAATATTCTAAAGGGTGATAACAACAGTAACTTTCCCACTTTAAAGATAGATTCCCACCAGTGGCTGGAGATAGTTTTGTTTCTTTTTTTTGGTTGTGAGCCTAGCCTTTAACGGCTGAGCCATCTCTCCAGCCCCTGTTTCTTTTTTTTATTCTTAGTTAAAAACTTTTATTTTTACTTAAAGATAGGTTGTCATGTAGCTCAGGCTAGCTTTGAATGTGCTGTGGCCAAGGATGACCTTCTGACCCTCCTGCCTCCACAGGTGTATGCCACCACACAGGGTAGACCTATGTGCAGTGCTGGGAACCTAAGGCTTCATTCATGACAGTCAAGCATGAACAACAACCTGGCTACATCCCTGGTTCATATTTCCATTTTCAGATAAAATTCGAGACTCAGGAAACATGGCTAGCTTGTCCCAGGTCACATAGGTGAAAAAGTGCCCCCCACCGTGAGTGTGCCTGTTCCTGTTACACACTTCCCACCATGAGTGTGACTGCTCCTGTTACACACTTCCCACCACGAGTGTGACTGTTCCTATTACACACTTCCCACCACGAGTGTGACTGTTCCTGTTACACACTTCCCACCACGAGTGTGACTGTTCC
>NW_022196915.1:106566615-106571367 GCF_008632895.1 Mastomys coucha
GTTCCTGTTACACACTTCCCACCACGAGTGTGATTGCTCCTGTTACACACTTCCCACCACGAGTGTGATTGCTCCTGTTACACACTTCCCACACAACCCCATCAAGATACTAGCTCTTTTTTGTTGGTTTTCTGAGACAGGGCCATTATGTGGCTCCAGTTGACCGGAAACTCCCTGAACAGTTGATTGGGCTACCTCAAAACCCATGCCTCTTGCCTCTGCTACCCAAGTGCTGGGATTACAGCCAACACCCATGTCTGGCTTCAGGGAAGTAAAATCTAATGTGACAGAAACCTTTGCTGACAGACTGTGAAAGGCTCACATCTTCCTATCTCTCATGGACCTTTACAGTTCTTCTTTTTCCTGGGGAAAGCAAGAGTGGACACCCAGTATGTGCACTGAGGGAAACTCCACCTACCCACCTTCATGAGAGTCCCCGTTTCGCTTTTCTTGCATTGCGGCCTCGAAGTTGAGCTGGAGGATCTTGTTGAGAACTGTGACCCACTCCTCCATCTCTGCCTCGCTGTCTGCGGCCAGAAGGTAACTGCTTTTATCCTGCATCTTGAGCTCAAAAGCAAAGCGCCTGACTCTGTTGTTCTGAGGTAGAAACCGGGGAAAGAGACGTTGGATAGAAACCGGTAGAAACATTGTTGGGAAGCTGCTCAAGATAATCTCCCCTACTTGTTAATCGTGCTATCTTATTCGCTCTCTGATGCTCCATCAAAACCACAAACTCCCTCCTAGACAGCCCTCCTCACAGGCCAGCTCCTCTGCTTTTAACCTCATTTGATTAATTGTCTGTCTTTTAAAACTATGTATTTAGTTTACATATTTGATTTGATTGCATGTGTGCAAGTACACCATACGTGTGGCTTGTCTTGGTCACAAGAGACCAGCAGATCCCCTGGTACTGGAGCTACAGATGGTTGTGAGCCAGCATGGGGGTGCTGGGAATGGAAACCTGGGTCACCTGCAAAGGCAGCGCATGCTGGGGCTGGAGCAATGGCTAAGGGCATTTGCTGCTCTCTCTCTTTAATCTTTAGATTTATTTTTATTATTTTAAACTGTATTTCCATGTGTATGTGCAGATGAGTGCAGGTGCGTTGGAAGCATCACGCCCATGGGGCTGGAGTTACAGGCATTAGGAGCTGATTGACGTGCTGGGAAACAAGCCTGTGCTCTTAGCCACTGAGTCACCCACCTTTCAGGCCTCCTTACCGGTTTCATGTATTTAGTTTATATATTATCTGTCCCCTGCGATGGACAGAGATCCCTCAAGGACAGAGGATGCTCATTCTCTTTGCTCAATGTTACATCCATAATCTTTGAAGTTTAAAAAATAGCCACATCGATGAAATTTCACATATAAATGTTATATTCAATTCCTTTTTTAAAAATTCAAGTTGTGCTCCACCGTTGCCTCCCCCAAAGCTAAGTTCTATCTACCAATCCGTCAAGCTTACTTATCTGGAACCTTTTCACCATTTGTTAATCCTAAAATGTATGTGGACTTTTGTTGCCAGTTTGCATGTGCATTATGGGCTAGAAGATGAACAAGTGTGATGCTCACATCTGTCCATCTCTCTTTGCTCAGGGGCTCTTCTACATACTGCACTGTTTGCAGCAGCCTGGCCTCCTCCTACCACATGTCAGAGGAATAGTTATAGGTCAGATATCTCCAGACACTGACAAGCATGTCCTGGAGACAAACACCCTAGACCCATCACACTAGACAGACTCATCTCTGAAGAGTCCACACAGGCTGAAGAAAGAGACGTCATAGCTCCCACTGACTGCTGTGTGGGCAGAAGGCCCCAACACCCACTGAAATCTCAGCCAGTTATACGCAGTTTGAGGACACTTCTCAGTGTAGTGCCCAGGTACAAGGTGACCCTCCCAAAGGCCCGTCATTTCTGTAGCTGTTTTTAGAAGCCTGAAGCTAAGTGCTTCTCTGGGCAAGGCTATAAAACTACTTTGCACAGAACATCTGCCACCAGCTCAGTAAGTGCCACTTACTGGGAATGGACTCCTTCCCATGACAAAAAAAGCTAAAAAGTAAATATCCCAAGGTATTTTTCTTTTCCAAAACCACTTAAATCACAACTTTCTGTTTCTGTTTCTGTTGGAAACAGGAACTCATGTAAGGCAGGCTGGCCTCAAACTCCCTGTGTAGCCAGAAAAGACTTCAAACTCTGGGACTTCTTGCCTCCACCTCCCAAGGGCTAGGATCCCAGGTATGGGAGACTACAGGTGACTACAGGTGTGTGCTACTTCTGATGGGCTTGAATTACAATTTGATGCTCAGCTTCAGAACAGGCAAGGATACAAAGGAAATTTTACTATTTTGGAGACATATGAGGTTTAGCAAACAAGAAATGCTATGAGCTACACACACAAAAAGAATCTGAAGGAAGAAGTAGGCATTGAGGTCAGACCTCGGGGTCTGAAATATACCCAAGAGGCTAGAGGCTCAATGAGGGCTATCCAGCTACAAACATCTGCACACTGTGCCCCAGACACAAAACAAGACACTCCTGTCAAACAAAACGAATTACTTCCTACTTCAAAATGAGGTTGGAAAAAATGCATCTAGCTTTGCTTTCAACTATGCCAGAAAAATCAGCTGAAAAAGTTACTCCAAAGTCTCCCAACTTCACAAAACCAAAGCTGAGGCTTGGGAACCTGACACAGGAAACCCACTGACTGTCATTGAACCACGAACCGCTCTGATACTTCTTATTCACAATGTTAGTCAGCGTGCTTTGATAAACTTTGATTTACGTTGTTATTCACACTGGCAGCTTCAAGCAGAGGAGGGGCTGCTGGCTAAGGAAGCTCCCGGCTGATTGGCAGCTGGCTGAAGATACTTTTTCAGGGAATGTGAAGTCACACCACAGTCTTGATCTAAGGCTCAGATACAGGTCCACTGTCTGTGCTCTGGATCCTTCCCTGTGGCTCATAGGTTTCCAATAGTTAGAGATGCTAAGATCTAACTGAAATCCTGTGTTTTGAAAAGCCAGCAGTGCTCATCTGGCTTCATTAGCTGGGGCAGGTGATTTTTTCTACCTTAGGTGCCTGGCAGGCAACCCTGTCCCAGTCCCCAGTGTCATTCCTGTTGCACTTCCAGTCTCTCTGGCCACTTACTTTCATTCTGGGGACTTCTGACCTGGATGAAGCCTAATTGTTGGAGCACTGAACAAAACAGATGAAAACACTACTCTTGAATAAGGGTAGAGTCAATGTGGCTGTGAGTCCCAGCAGAGGAAAAATCAATGGAGAACACCTGACTTTGGCATCAGTCTGGGCCCCAGAACAGAGACGCAAACAGGGTCTGCCATTTTGCCAAAGCTCATGAAGACTGGAAGACAGGACACATAGGGAAGCCTCTTGAATGAGATGCAGGTGAAAGATAATGGGCGGACAGACAGACAGACAGACAGTGGTGGAATTCTCTAAGTCCCACACCTGTTACATCTAGTTTCTACATGCCTATCCGCCTTAACAAAAAAGTTTGCCAACTAACAAATCAAGACAAATCAAGACACAGCAACCTAAACTTCTGGAAATGCAAGACAAGATCAGGGGCCAGTGAGACTGCTCAGTAGGTAAAAGCATTCACCTCACAAGTCTGGCGACCTGAATTTGTTCCCAGACCCCATGTCGGGGTGGAAGGAGGAACCAATTCTACCAAGTTCTTTTTTGACATTCACATGCTTTGTATGGAATTCACTACCACCTCTGCGATCCCCTCCTACAACAAATCAGTAATTCTCTTTTTAATTATAGAGAGGTGACCATAAAAATCAGAGAGTGAAAGCTGCAGCAGACACCCCTAAACACAATGAAGTTGAGAAGACACTGACACTCCTGATGTTTCTGAGGTCAAGGACTTTTGGGATTCCAAAATAACTAAATAACTGGCCAAATAAATAAATAAGCAAGAAAGCAAGCCAAGTACAACTAGAATAAAAGGTATTTGCAGACAGAGTAACTCAAAAAGTTGCCAACCATTCTGTATTGAGTCTCCTTGGCAGATACTAGAAGGGTCTCCTCCAAAATAAAAATTAAAGAAAATCACAACAATAACAACAAACAGAAGAGGAGAGCAGGGGCTGGAGATGTCGGTCCGTTAAGGTAGAGTGCTCATCCAGCATGCCTGAGGCCCAG
Organism: Mastomys coucha; assembly: GCF_008632895.1. Classification (NCBI taxonomy): domain Eukaryota; kingdom Metazoa; phylum Chordata; class Mammalia; order Rodentia; family Muridae; genus Mastomys; species Mastomys coucha. The sequence continues at coordinate 106,570,783 of NW_022196915.1, forward strand.
GGCTGGATCCCCAGCAGTACACAAGGGTACATGGTTGCCTGCTTCTCACAGCAGCACCTGAGAGGCAGAAGCAGGAGGATTAGAAGGTCCAGGTCACCTTTTACTTGTTTTGAAGCCAGCCTAGACTCCACGAGACCCTGTATATAAAGGAGCACAGCAAGAGGATCCTGGAAGCAGAGTCCTAAACAGTGAGGACATCATCAGTCTAGGATGGAACAGAATGACGGTCCTGCCTTCCAGCACAGGAGCCATGGATAAAGAGTAAGGTGTCAGCACCTGCTATCAAAGAAGCTGGAAATGACTGCTTCAGGCATGCAGGGGTGCAGGGGTACAGGCGTGAAGGGGCTATAGGGGTGCAGGCATGTAGGGCTATAGGGGTGCAGGTGTGCAGGGCTATAGGGGTGCAGGACTATAGGGGTGCAGGCATGCAGGGCTATAGGGGTACAGAGCTATAGGGGTGCAGGTGTGCAGGGCTATAGGGCTGCAGGGCTATGGGGGTGCAGGGGTGCAGGCCTATAGGGTACAGGGCTATAGGGGTACAGGGGTGCGGGGCTATTGGGGTGCAGGGCTATAGGGGTGCGGGGC
>NW_022196915.1:106571422-106619558 GCF_008632895.1 Mastomys coucha
AGGGGTGCAGGGGTGCAGGGCTATAGGGCTGCAGGGCTATGGGGGTGCAGGGGTGTGGGGCTATAGGGTACAGGGCTATAGGGGTACAGGGGTACAGGGCTATAGGGGTACAGGTGTGCAGGGCTATAGGGGTGCAGATGTGCAGGGCTGTGGGGGTACAGGCATGCAGGGCTATAGGGGTGTAGGGCTATGGGGGTGCAGGTGTGCAGGGCTATAGGGGTGCAGGGCTATAGGGGTGCAGGGCTATAGGGGTACAGGTGTGCAGGGCCATAGGGATGCAGGGGTGCAGGGGTACAGGGGTGTGGGCATGCAGGGATACAGGGCTATAGGGGTACAGGTATGCAGGGCTATAGGGGTGTAGGTGTTGTAAGAATTGAGCAAACAGGGACACCTCATAAAAATACCAAGGAGCAAGGAATGTCCATTAAGCCTAAAGACAGAGCTTCAGAAGGGTTTACCGAGCAAACATCAGTCCCCAGGAGATGCCCTAATTGTGGGGAGTAATGCCCGGTTCCAGGAAACATCCCCAGTAAGGGGTGGATCTCCCCGCACCCCTCCTACGTGCTATCGGTATCTCCCCCTCACCTGGGGCACAGAGGTCAATGAGAACAAAAGACAATGGGCTCTACCAATGAGAGATAACCAACTCATGCTGTAAACATATGTACTGAAAGGTATAAAAAGTGTGTGCTTTTGTTCCTGTTGGTCACCTTTGCTCAGAATGCAGGACGAACCCAGTATATGGTTCAATAGAAACCTCATGCAATTTGCAGTGATCTCCCTCCCGATTCTTCGTGAGTGGGGGACCCACACTGAATTTAACAGTGTACAGCACTTCAGCTCTCTCTGTTGCAATCAGATGGGCAGAGCATATTCACTAGAGGATGACGATGCAGTTGGATTTTAGGTAAAAATGTAAATACCAAAACAGAAAACTGGAGAGCTGTGTCTTTGACTTCATGCTAGCCCACTACACAACGTCCTTATAGAATCAAGCTCCAAGCTACTGTCACTTTGAGGGAGACTTCTCTGGTAACACTGAATCCATCTACTGTCTACTTGACAGGGAGACTGCTCACTGGCCACAGAACCTCTCTGTCTGAGGCCCAGAAGGGACACATTCATGGTCTTCATTTTGCAATTACTCGGACGGATTCTGATGAGCCAGGCCATTTGTGAATTGTGAAATGGAACAAGCCTCCATGTTAGGACAGGGACATCTCAGTTTGGTGGGTTTTACTATGTGGCCTATGCTGGCCTTGAACCTAAGATCTCCCTCTGCCAAGTTGTCCTGAGGACAGGGTTTATGGGTGCATGCCATCATGCCCGAATTGTAAACACAAAACCTCAGACACTAGAGGACTCCTGTCTACCACAGTATCCTACCATGTTCAAAATGATGAAGAACAAGTTTGTTTTCATCAGGTTATCTTTCTACCATGAACACAGCCGCGTTAAGAAGCACTCCCCCAATCTGCTCATTCATGCGTAGTGCCACAGCAGACCAGAAAACTTGGCAGAACCTGTTCTGCTCACCTGGATCACACCCATGCAGGAATCCAGGAATATGGACCCTTTCGGTTCCTTGGAGATCTTTTCATCTTTATAAAAGTTTAGATTATAGGATCCATCGCCGAGTTGAATCAGGTGGAAAAACCGCCTCTTGAATGACTGAAGAAAGAAATACAGACAGCTCGTCTTCCTAAACGGACAGTGGGAACTGACAAGCCACTGGCACTCTTGAAAACTCAGACAGCCTTCTCTAAAGTTAGCGGGATTCTAGCTAACACCACTGGTGACTGGATCGTCGGCTGGGAGAGGACTCCCCACAGCAGTCTTCCTGCTGTCCGTCACCGTCACGACATTGTTTCTCACCCAGAGAGCTTGGAATTTTACGTAACCATGCAAAAGTATGGAGCAGGAAGCCCCAGGAAGGCAGAGACGTTCTCCAATCACCAGAGCCCTCACTCACACAACATGGCTGCCCTCTACTTGTGACTCGTTAGGACTTTGGACCTCAGGATCTTCCCTGGTTTGGTTTTCATCTCCATGTTCACCTTACCTTCCTCACTGTGTCTCTTCTTAAGATTCATGCCGGTCTCTCCTGTACAACTTCTTAAACTACCTTTTTTTTAGTTTAATGTTTTCCCATGTTTAAGTGTCTGTGTGGATATACACATATGAGTGCCAGTGCCTGTAGAAGCCAGAGGTGTGGGATGCCGCTGAAGCTGGGGTGACGGGCAGCTGTGAGCTGACTGATGGGGTTCTGGGACTTGACCGTAGGTCCTCCCTCTATAGAGTGGCAAATGCTCCAACCCCTGGGCCCTACTTTACTCTTCTCTACAGACTTCACCATCTTCCTTTTTGACCCTCACTTTGGCTTTCCTTGACTCTTGTCACAGGATACGGCCGTAAGAGTGCTTACGTTTGCCTTATGAGGTATGAAGACATACTATGCAGCCAAGACAAGGAAGAAAACCCAGCCAGAGGTACCCCTCACCTCAACCCTGTGATGACTTCTTTATGCTAGGGCTCGGGAGGCTGGGGGCAAGCAGGTGGACAGGGCTATGGCAATGGTGGGGCCGTCACCAGGAAAGCATCTTAGGAGCCAGACAATACCCCCTTTGTGCAGAAAAACAGCATGCCCATTCATCTGGTGCAGTATTCTCAAGACACAGAGAGAGCGCTCCACGTGAGGGGAAAGCAGGTCCAGGAGCTCTTACCCTCATGGTCACGCTGATGGCGCTGTTCATGTTGCCTTTGTACAGCCAGCCATGCTTGGTGATTCCGCCCTTCTGAGACCCAAGGGAAGCAGCGTCCTAAGAAGGGGAACACAACAGCGTCAGTCTTCTGCCTTTCCATGGTCGCCAGCCGGAGAATCGATCCCCCTGTGCCAGGTTGGGCGATGACCACCTCTCTGAGACATTAATGCCTCAGTAAAATCCATTTACCAGTGAAGAGAAACGAGGGTACATTTCTAGAACTCCTGTTCTGTTGAAGGTCAGGTTCTTGCCAGGCCAAGTTCTTCCATTTGGGAGTTTAATGAGCTGCAGACCACATACCACACTTAAACACTCAGTTGTACATTCCTGCCTAGCTTCATGAAAAAAGTTTTCAAACTACACTCCTCCATAGTTAGAGGACAAAAGGAAATTCTTGAAAATTTTCCCAGAGGCTTGGTTCGGGGAGAGGTAAGTGCAATGCAGAACACAGGGGTAAAAGGACGGGGTAAGGGAGAGAGGCAGAGCTACTAGTAAACAAAAGTCTCCGAACTGAGACCTACCTAGTGGGAGCTGGGTGTGAGGTGGTGGGCGCTGAGCTCATGGCCCGACACTAAAAGTGTATTAGGTGTGTACGGTGCGTGTCCCAGCAGCAGCCTGCAGGTACAGTCGTGACTAGTGATAAATGCGATCCTACATAAAATTGTGAAGGCACTTAAAACTGTTTAAGTTTTTTCCTCTATGATGCACAGATCTCAAGTATGGCTTACATAGATGGCAACATCAGGTCTCTGTGACAAAGGCGGGACATGCCTGAGAGACCATAAACAGACAAAGGCAATTATCACTTACAGATGGCCAAGTCTTTCGTTATAAAATTGTCATCTGCAGAAAGGCCTGGCTCCAGCTCTTTGTCAGTATTAGCATTGTTATTACTACTGAGAAAACACTTACCTACCAAACATTTCCTAAGCTACTAGGCACTCTACATGCACACTTTCACTTGGTCTTCCTGCTCCTCTAATGAGCATCTTTTAAAAAAAAAGGACTGAGCACCCCTGGGTTGACCAGAACTCACGATGTAGACCAGGATGGCCTTAGAGTCACAGGGATCCACATGCCTAGTGTGTGCTGGAATTAAAGGTATGCACTGTGAGCACCCATGCCTAGCAACACATTTTTGAGAATTAATTCTAAAACAGGTTGCTACATGAATACTATTGATGTCTACCAACAGTCAATACTGTGCTCAGTAAACAACTAATAAAAGGGAGTGTCTAAGCTCACACCAGGAGGATGAGAAATGCAGAGACCTAAGGCTCTGCCCCCTTTCTCCAAGAGATAGGGAGCTTGCTGAAGTTACACTGCATTAACATAATCCCTGAGAGATAGCCATTTCACTTCTACCAGCTGCCAATGGACTATATCCTGTTGAAAAACAATCTAAATTTAAGATCTTGATATCTTTCAACAGTGGACCAGATCTGATCCAAGTCTTTGCGAATGATCTCAGAACAAAAGCACGTGAGATACTAAGCAGGCCAGATAAAACAAGGACCTGAAGTTAATCAATCCAAAAGTACATTTAAAAAAAAAATTCTTCCTTTGCTTCACTAAACATTCCAATTCCTGTTTGGGCTTAGAGGTCGGCACATCCCTCAAAGCCTGTGCGACCCGGTCAGTCTCAAGGGAGGAGAGAGGCAAGGCGAACGGGAATCCATCCCACCTCATCTTTGTCGGCCTCCTCATCGACTTCATAGACGTGGACGGGAAGTTTATCCAGCTTGGGCACTTTGCTTTAAAAAGAGGAAAGAAAACTTGCTTTGTAACTGCTTAATCAATAGTCTGTTTCTCCATCCACCCAAGGCTCCATCCCGCAACAAGCCCACCTGGTGGCCGCTGAGATAAGGAGGTACACAGTCTACACCACTGCCTCTCAAGTGAGCGGGCCTAGGGGCTGCAGGGAGTGTTCCCTCTGTAGAAATAAGGCATAGCCTGCTGGCGCTAGGAGGCCGGCTGAATGGAAGAAAACGGAGTGGGTTCTAGTGAAACAACTGGGTGGGACAATTTTTTAATATAAAATATGAGAAAGGGAAAAAGGGTCACAGAGCTGTAATTGATTATTGACGGAGTTATTGATGGACGATATTGACAACTATAACAGCAGTAGCTACAGTTATATAAACAGCTATGTGCATTTTACACATGCCTTCTCAAGGAATGTAGATTAATTGGATCAAATGGGAATTATCTTCAAATCCCCAAGTGAACACTGAGCAGCTATGGCTGACGTGAACACTGAGCAGCTATGGCTGAAGTGAACACTGAGCAGCTATGGCTGAGTGAACACTGAGCAGCTATGGCTGAAGTGAACACTGAGCAGCTATGGCTGAGTGAACACTGAGCAGCTATAGCGCTCAGGAGCTTATCAGTGTGGAGAAACAGTTGGCAGGGAGTGTTCTCTCTGATGTTTAAGAGTGGATCAGGAAGTTGGCTGAACACTCTAAGGAGTGGCTGGGCCACACACATAGGAAAACAAACAGCGAGGTCCACTGAGGAGAACACAAAAGGCTCAGAGTCTCATGGACGCAGCCAGCCCAAAGGACAATGTAGTGCCGTGGGTTACTAAGATCTCAGTGTTGGTGGTGACTGAAAACAACCTGTCACCATTGGCTGTTTCCAGCACCAATTACACTTCCCTCTGCCAATGTGTTGGAACGTGTGGTTTTCTACAGCCTCTCCTCACTGACTCCCTTTAGGACAAACTTTATGAACACTATCACTTCTGGTGTGCTTGAAGGCCCATTCAAGCATCAAGGAGGCAAGGAACTGACCCACGAGAACACTGCATCATACTCACTTTCTCAAAACAAAATGTATTTAATGTAGACAGTCTTCACACATTTCTTTTCCAAGATATTCTTTTCAACACACACACACACACACACACCCCACACACATACACATACACACACAGACACATATACACACACACCATACACATACACATACAGACACAGACACACATACACACACATATACACATAGACACGCATACACATACATATACATATACACACACCACACGCATACATACGCACACCATACACACACACATACACACATATACACACACACATACCACACACACAACACACATACACATATAAACACACAGACACCAAACACATACATACACACACAGACACACACATACACACACACATACACACACACACACACACACACACACACACACACACACACACGGCACTATTCTCAAGAATTAAGCTGGAATCAAGTCAGGGATCTGTGAACAGGGGAATGGATGGATACTCATGATGAAAATTTTTTCAGCCCTAAAGAATGAATGCAACTGGAAATATTCACATTGCGGAAATTATTCCAGTCTCAGAAACATGAGTACATGCTTTCTCTTATATGTGCAGCATAAACTTTATGCATATACATAAAACCATGGAGGCATAGATGACATAAAAGAATGTTCTTGAGAGATGTAAGGATAGATGCACTAGGACGGGGAATGGGGACAAGTGAAATTGTGTATGTTTGAATCAAGGTGTGACTATGACCCAGGAGCACACACAGCGAGTGTATCAGCAATAATGAGGGGCAAGCCCCAGAATTTGGAAGTGGATCTTAAATGTAGAAGAAACAGAACAGTGGGAGAAGGAACAGAATATAGTCACAGAGGACTGAAGATGATCAGAGCATTATATACGTAGATGAAATGTCATGATGAAAGCCGTCACTTGATACAATTAATACATGATAATGAACTGATCAATTTAAAAACCATAAAACCACATTGCAGAACATTTCAATATACTGGCCTTGTCTTTTATATACTTCAGTGAAGACTTTCTGGTTCTCCAAGCAGATCAGAATTAAGTCACCCATATGTTCTTATTGCTGCTAAACCATATCAGAGTATGACACCGGGTCATAGGATCAAAAGCTGTACCATGCACGGAATTCGTCTACAAGCATTCTCACAATTACTCTGACTACACAGATGAACACACACACACACACACACACACACACACACACGAGACAGACAGACACACACACACACAAGACAGACAGATAGACACACACACACACACACACACACACAAATCCAAAGCACCTCCCACACGGCCAGTAGACAACTGACTTACTTTGGAAGGTGTCGGAACTCTCCTGAGTAATCTTCATATTTATAGGTCACAAGATGCCAGTCAGAGTTGTAGGTTTTGATGCACTGGTGGGGGATTTAGAGGAAACAAACAGAAACAGAAAGTCAGGTTCTGGGGAACATGAGGAGTTTTGGGAAGTCAGACCCTAGAGACATACAAAAATTTGGCCATCAATCATCTAACATCAGGGTCTCCTGTGAGACACAGACTTTGGATCAGTGAAACATGACTCTTGGGAGGAACTATGTCAAGTTATCAATATCAATAATCTGACAGCAGCTTTTATATAGCAACAGTGAAATAGCAATTACTACTATGGCTTATAGTCATTTGTTTTTATAGGAAATGTTTTATGTTGCTACTGTGGTTTGGATGAGAATGCCCCCACAGGCTTATATATTTAAATGTTCGGTTCCCCAGTTGGTGGAACTGTCTGGGAAGGCTTACGAGGTTTGGCCTTGTCAGAGGAGGCGTGCCACTGGACAGGGTAGAGCTTTGAGGTTTGAAAAGTCTGCACCATTGCCAAAATCTCACACTCAGGCTCCCACTTGTGAATCAAGATGTAAGTGCTCAGTTACTGCCCCAGTACCACACCTGCCACCATGCTCCCCACCATGGTGGCCATGCACTCACCCTCTAAACTGTAACATAAGCTCCCAGTAAACTCACTCCTTTATAAGCTACCTTCGTCAAGGGGCCTTATTACAGCAGTGTTAGGGTTACCAAGACAGCTGCATATGTTTACTCATTTGTGTGTGGGGAAAGCACACGCCATTGTGCTCACGGAGAAGCGAGGGGACAACTTGCCAAGGTTGATTCTCTCCTTCTACCCCGCAGATCTGGGAGATCAGACTCAGGCCAGCAGGCTTAGCAGCAGGTACCTTTACCTGCTGAGCCATCTAGCACATGATTTTGGAAGAGGCCATATGTCTCTCTACTAGGACATGAAAGAAAATAGTGTGTGTGAACCTACGGGTACTTTCATGATATTTACTGACATTAGAACTAGTGCTGTTAGTTACTACAACCATTTAAATTTGTCCTCAGTTATCTTCACATTCATAAGTGATAAAGTGAGATCATGCAGCAGGAAAGATGTAGACTTCAACACACATGGATCCATGACCTGTTTACCTGTGTGCACATGTGAGTGTGCATACACACGTGCATGTGTAAGTATAATGTGTGAGTACATTCGTGCTTGTGTGTGTGCGTGCGCATGCATGTGTGTGCAGGTGCACAGGAGCATGCATGTGTACTATACTGGGCACTCACTCCATTAGTGTCACTATAGTTCACACAGTGTATCAGAACTACCTCACCACATAACTACGAGGGGCCAGCACGGTGTCTTTCATCTACCTGCCTGGGTGGCTGTGAGATTCTAGTTAGCTTTTGACACACGCAAAACTGATACAGAAAAAGAACACGTGAAAACCAACAAAGATGTGTTTGTGTCATACTTATTTTTTTAAAACTGGCTCGGCCTACCTTCTGTGGCCAGGCAGATCTCCCAGTGTGGGGATAAGGACACCAACCCACCCACAAAACCTTAGACCCAAAATGTATTCTGCCTATGAGACATGCAAGGATAAAAACAGCAGGCAGAGGGAATGGCCAACCAATGACTGGCTCAAATTGAGACCCATCCCATGGACAAGAACCAATCCCTCATACTGTTAATGATACTCTGCTATGCTTGCATACAGGAGCCTAGCATAACTGTCCTCTGAGAGGCTCTACCTAGCAGCCAATGGAAAAAGATGCAGAGAGCCAAGCATTATCAGGGACTCTTGTGGAAGAGTTGAGGGAAGGATTGAGAGACCCAAAGAGGATAGGAACTCCACAGGAAGACCAACAGAGTCAACTAACCTGGACCCTTGGGAGCTCCCAAAAAGTGAGCCACCAACCAAAGAGCAAGCATGGGCTGGATGTAGCCCCAACCCCACTGAGTACGTGTGTAGCAGATGAGCATCTTGGTTGTCATGTGGGTCTCCTAGTAACTAGAGAGGGGGCTGTCCCTGAACCTGTTACCTGCCTATGGATCCCGTTCCCCTAACTGGACCACCTTGTCTGGCCTGCAGTGACTTGATGAGCCTGGGGTGGGGGGACCTGGGAAGGCAATCCCCCTTCTCAGAAGAGAAGGGGAGGGGGAGTAGGGGGAGGATATGGGGGTGTGGGAGAAGGGCTGATATTAGGATGTAAGTAAATTAATTAATTATTTAATTAATAATAATAAAGATTGTAAAACAGAAAAAATTGGCTCGGAATAATGTTTTTTTGAACAAAGTCCCAATTCTTATTCCACTTCATTAACATCAATTGTTTTGTCTACAGCACAGCCTCCACCTGAGCAGCCACCAACTCAACAATGGCTGCTTTTTTTTCTTTTCCACAGTAAGCATTTTGCTTGAAAAGATGCAAAGGGAAGGAAGTAAGGATGTTCTAGATTATTCTTTGAAGGTGAAGGAAAATGAGAGAAGAAGGAAGATCAGAGTCCATCAGGGGAGGTGAGCATTCTCCTTCTCACTATGCAATAAAATGTTATTTTATCCTTAGGAATACTTTTCACAGTTTCCAGCGGTACCTTCATACCTGAGCATCAGGTATCCACTTTCGAATTCACATTCCAAAGCCACCAAATATGGTTTGAAAGTCACACACAGTCCAGGGTTTTCCACAGCTGCCCCCATGCAGGTGGCCTGGCTCTGTGTGGCACATGCGCATTCTCTTTATCTGGCCATGATGCTCTGAGCATCAAGAACTGCAGCTGCACCACCAAATTCCTACCAAGACATTAAACCATCCTGAGGTACAGCATGTGCCCAGCTAACTAAAAAGCAAGGGGCAGAGACAAAAGGAACAGTGTGAATATGTCCACGAATGCAACATTGGAATACTTATGTGTTCAAAATCTTAAACAAGATGGGGGACTATAAATATTTAAAATTACAAGGAACTGTGTAATAAGGACTTGGCAGTAAAAGGACTGCTGGGGTGGCCAAGCCTGATATTCTGAGTTCACCCCTCTGAAGTCCCATGGTAGAAGAGAATAAGCTTTTGCAAGTTGTCTTTAGATCTTCATGTATGAACTGTGGTACTCATTTGTACACACACACACACACACACACACACACACACACACACACACACACACACTGTTAAATTACAAGAAACTGCAAAAAAGCAGCAAGTTTGCCAAATTACCTCAGCTTCATTCAAAAGCACTACTGCCTGTCTAGTTGTGGGCATGGCCTAAATCTCAAGGCAGATGCGTGGGGTAGAGCAAGCCTCACCCCATGTGGCTCTGGAAAGTCTTAGACACAACAGATTCCATCAGAAATCTAATAAGAAGACTGTGTGCCCAAATGGGCAGGGATGTGATCCAGTACTTAATTCACCTTTCAAACTTGGGAACCTCAACAAGAATTTAATTTATAGGCTCATAATTGACAGGCTCATAAAGGCATTTTGTTTTACAAGTTCATCGTCCTCCATACTAGAGGGTGCGGAGCAGGTGGCAGAGGCCCAACACAGTTCAGTCACATGGGCTTAGCAGTTCAGGATAAAGCGGGGATTGCTTAACCTGCAGGGATTAAATCCTGAAAGGTTAGAGAGATGGCCCAGCAGTTAAGAGCATTGGGTACTCATGCAGAGCACCTGGGTTCAATTCCCAGCATCTACATGATGGCTCACGACTCCAGTTCCATGGTACCAGATGCCCTCTTCTGGTCTCTGCCACTGTACATGAATGGTACATATGTACACATGCAGGCAAACACACATACACATAAAATTAAAATAACTTGGGCTGGAGAGATGGCTCAACTGCTAAGAACATGTGTTGCTCTTGCAGAGGACCCAAGTTCAGTTCCCAGCACCCATGTCACAGCTCAAAACCATCCATAACCCCAGTTCCAGGGAACCAACACTCTCCTCTGATCTCCACGGGCACCAGGCATGAACGTGGTATACATGTATACAAGCAGGTTAAACACTCATTCACATAAAAGGAAATATAAATCTAAAGAAACAATTTTAAAAAACAAGTCTTTAAAAAACATAACTGAGGGTCACACATACACATGCATGCACACACAAACACCTCCCCCCCCCTTTTTTTTCGAGATAGGGTTTCTCTGTGTAGCCCTGGCTGTCCTGGAACTCACTCTGTAGACCAGGCTAGCCTCAAACTCAGAAATCCACTTGCCTCTGCCTCCCAAGTGCTGGGATTAAAGGTGTATGCCACCACCGCCCGACCACAAACCCTTTTTTAAGGAGTTGGGAGAATGAGTAATAATTTTGCCATATGCTCTAAGACAGAAGTTAACAAGTATTCTGCAGAGGTCCACACAGTCATAACACCACCAGTTTTCAGGGTCACAGGATCTCTACATCTCTACTACAAGTTAATTGTATTCTGACTGCAGCCCGACATGTAAACAGATTGGCAAGACCAAGTATTAATAAAACTTTAGCTATAAAAAATAGACTGCGGGCCAGATTTTGCTACAACTTGCCTTTAAAAAAGTTTATGCCTATATAAACATACCCAGTGTGTATGTGTAAGCCTGTATAAATATACCTACTATGTGTATGTAAGCCTGTATAAATATGCCTAGTGTGTGTGTAAGCCTGTATAAATATACCTAGTGTGTGTAAGCCTGTATAAATATACCTAGTGTGTGTAAGCCTGCATAAATATACCTACTGTGTGTGTGTAAGCCTGTATAAATATACCTACTGTGTGTGTGTGTGTGTGTGTGTGTAAGCCTATATGAACATACCTAGTATGTGTGTAAGCCTGCATAAATATACCTAGTGTGTGTGTATCAGCCTGTATAAATATACCTACTGTGTGTATGTAAGCCTGCATAAATATACCTAGTGTGTGTGTATCAGCCTGTATAAATATACCTACTGTGTGTGTGTAAGCCTGTATAAATATGCCTAGTATGTGTAAGCCTGTATAAATATACCTACTGTGTGTGTGTAAGCCTGTACAAATATACCTACTGTGTGTGTGTAAGCCTGTATAAATATACCTAGTGTGTGTGTAAGCCTGTATAAATATACCTACTGTGTGTGTGTAAGCCTGTATAAATATACCTACTGTGTGTGTAAGCCTGTATAAATATACCTACTGTGTGTGTGTAAGCCTGTATAAATATACCTACTGTGTGTGTGTAAGCCTGTATAAATATACCTAGTGTGTGTAAGCCTGTATAAATATACCTAGTGTGTGTGTATCAGCCTGTATAAATATACCTACTGTGTGTGTGTAAGCCTGTATAAATATACCTACTGTGTGTGTGTAAGCCTGTATAAATATGCCTAGTGTGTGTAAGCCTGTATAAATATACCTACTGTGTGTGTGTAAGCCTGTATAAATATACCTACTGTGTGTGTAAGCCTGTATAAATATACCTACTGTGTGTGTGTAAGCCTGTATAAATATACCTAGTGTAAGCCTGTATAAATATACCTACTGTGTGTGTGAGCCTGTATAAATATACCTACTGTGTGTGTGTAAGCCTGTATAAATATACCTAGTGTGTGTGAGCCTGTATAAACATACCTAGTATGTGTGAGTGTGTGTGTGTGTGTGTGTGTGTGTGTGTGTGTGTGTGTAAGCCTATATGAACATACCTAGTGTGTGTCTGGAATTAAGGGTACTAATGAGGTAGAAAAGGAAATGAAGAAGGACAACATCATTACACAGGAACAAACACCGCTTTAAACATTTTATACACAGACTTGTTTTTCCAAAAGCTCAAAGAAAACAAAATATTGTCATTTAATTGGTCTTCACTTACAAAAGCAAAACTTACTTTTGCTTTTATTAAATGGGAATGTATCTTATCTAAATACCAACTAGGAAGATTGGGCCTAACCCATTTTTTTAATATATTGAAGAGAGTGTGTGTGTGTGTGTGTGTGAGAAAGAGAAACAGAAAGGGAGAGGGAGGGAGAGAAAAACAGCACAGGTGGGAAGGTCAGAGGACAAACTGTGGAGTTGGCTCTCCTTCCACTTGTGTGTTCTGGAGATCAAACTCAGGTCAGCAGGCTGCCTCACCTACCGAGTCATTTTCCTGGTTCCCAAACTCATTTCTAAAGGATGAACCACTTCAAGAAACAAAACTGCACCAACTAAGTTTCTTCTGCCTACAAGGAGGAGGGCTAGAGAAGCACAACAGGGAAGGAAAGCCTATGTGGTCAGGACTTCTCTTTGCTCAGAGTATTGTTTGTGTGTCCAAACAAGGAGGAGTGTGATTACGTCACACATGGGGCAAGGACAGTGAGGTGTGGCTACACCTGGCTCTAGTCCTGACCTACTGTGCAGAGACAGGCATACCAGTGAAGCCAATGATCCCATAACAAACTCATGGATCAACCGTTACAGATGGTATTGATGACAAAGTGGCCAACAGCATTCCCACATAAGAGTTAACCCTTTAGTCCATGTCCACAAGTTACACTCTGGAGACATCAATATTTGAGAATTACGAACGAGCTCTCCGGACTTTGCAACCCATTCTACACTCTGACAACTTCTCATCATAAAACCGTCATTACCTTTTTGACACTATTCAGAAAAATAACAAGATTCAAGGAAAGGTGGGGGTAGAAGGAAATGTCTTTACAATGTCCAGGGCGCAGAGGAAATAAAAACCTCACCTCAGTGACAAACAGGCTCTGTGCTTCCTCCTCTGCATTTGCTGGGACTGTGGAGCGTATGTACCGCCCCTGCCGCCTCAGGATGGCCGTCTGTGGACAGAACAGAAGAGCTGGTGAGATCATAAGGCCAGGATGATGGTGCAGCTGAAGGCTCTGCAACAGGGCCAGAGCCTATGAAGGCCCTCCAGATACCTGCAGGTGAGGACAGATGCCTCCGCAGGTCACTCACAGCAAGTCCTTGGACCTTCTGAAGTTCCCATCCCAGGCTAGGTAGCAGTGCAAGCTCACTGGCCACTAATTATTAAATGACTCTTCTGACCAAGAGCCTCTCCTTGCCTCTGAAGATCAGAGCCATTCTTGCTTCAGGAGATTTCAGTCTTAAAAAGTTTTAATTTTACTAGCATTACACACTGACTAAAATAATGGATCTCATTATGCCATCTCCATACATATATACTACGTACTGAGGCTGTGTTCACAGACATCTCTGTGACCGTCTTGTCCTTTCTCCAGCTAGCCTCTCTTCCCAGACTCTTTAAAAAGCAAACACACAACAACAGAACACCCTAGATTCTATCTGTGATAGAAAAATGTGTGATATTTGCTTCTGAGTCTCGCTTTCTTCTCTTACCACCATGTGCTCCATTTCTGTAAAAACACTGGGCTGCTGTTCATCACTGCTGCATAATACTCTACAGTGAACGATAACAGATTTTCCTTATTTGCCCAGGCTGATCGGTAAGCTGGCTGTTGGGAACAGAGCTACAGCAAACAGATATAGAGTATCTCTGCAGTTTACAGACTTCAATAAACTCTATGTATAAACCCCAGGAAGGTAACCGCTAGATACCGGGGTAGGTCTATTTTTAGATTTCCAAGGAACCTCCATGCAGACTCCACGGTGGCTGCTCTAATTCACTGTCCCAGTGGCATTGAATACAGGTCCCTTTCTCCCCCAAAGCCTTACTACCATTTGTTGCTTACTTTCATTTTTCTTTTTAGATTTATTCTATGTACTTGGGTGTTTTGCCTGTATACATGTATGTGCAGCATATGCATGCCTGGTGCCTACAGAGGTCAGAAAGCATCAAAACACCTGAAATTTGGGTTACAGAGAATTGTGAGCTTCCACATGGGTGCTGGGAGTGGGGTAAGATAGAATCTGTATTTGCTCTCCCTGGGGAGTATCTTAAACATTGTTTCCCATGTATTTATCTGCCATTTGAACTTCTTCACTTGAGAATGCCTGAATTTGTTTGTCTCCATATTAATTGGATTGTTTTGTATGTTTAATTATCTCAGTTCTTTAATCTGGAGATTAATTGAGAAATATGAAGGGTAGCTGGGGGAAGCTCTCTGTTAACTGTTTCTTCTACTGTGTAGCTTACTGCAACCCCATAGGTCAATTGCTGCTATTGGCCTTCCTGTCCCTCAGGTTTCAGGTTTCTAGGTCTTGCTCTGGGCTGTCTTTTCCAAGTTGCTCCCCTGCACTTGTTTGTCCCACACCAGGCTTTGAGAGACACTTCAAAGCCAAAGTGCAGACGGTGGCTTACTTCCTCCCGTCTTCCACCCAAGCCCTGTGCAGGTGGACTCTTCATCCACACTGCCTCCAGGGAGCTCCTAAGACCCAGGATCTTTGCTTTTAGTGAACAAACAAATTGTGACCTTTGTTGCAAAATCATTTTCAAGGAGTGCTACAGAAATATATGATCACACACATGGGAAAGAGGTACAAACACTTCAAAAAGCCTCAGCACAAGATCATGTCTATCCAGACTGCTAAACCTGCTATGAGCCAGCCAGCCATGATCATGCAGAGGAAACTGCCCATCAAAGCCTGTGCATCTCAAATGAGGGCACACACTGTGTCCTTAGACACTGTTTCCTTAGCTTGATTTACTTGGCTCTTTCTACATCTTAAAAATCTAACTAGCCAGGCAGTAGTGATGCACACCTGTAATCCTAGCACTTGGGAGGCAGAGGCAAGCAAATTTCTAGTTCGAGGCCAGCATGGTCTACAGAGTGAGTTCCAGGTCAGCCAGGGCTACACAGAGAAACCCTGTCTCAAACAATAACAGCAACAACAACAAAAAACAAAAAACAACAAAAAAAAACAAAAAAACAAAAACAAAAAAACAAACAAACAAAAAACCTAACTAACTAAACATGTAATACCTTTGCCAAACAGCTCATCTGAAGAAAAGATGACTATGATTAGTGTCATCTCAAGCCCATTTCTCACTGTAGCACCAGGAAGAAAGAAAATTTGTTACAAAAAATTTCACAGTAGAATTATGAACAACCTGTCATTACGTGACATTTTCCCCTAACACCCTTCTTGGGTGAGAAAAATAACTGCCAGGAGGTCTTTTAGATTTTTGTTTGTTTGTTTGTTTGTTTGTTTGTTTGTTTTAGATAAAGGGCTGTTGTGTATGTATGCTCTCATTTGAAAAAGAAAACAACTTTGAATCAATAGAGACTTAAAGCCAGGCATATTCTCATCTATAACTCTGGAAGGCTAAGGAAGGAGGATTGCTATATGTTCAAGGTCAGACACATACCAGAGCAGCAGTGTCTCAGAGACGTGTGTGTGGTGTGTGTGGCTGTGTGGGTGTGTGAGGGGGTGGGGAGAGTGAGTCAGACAGACAGACTTGATTCAAATTTGCACTTACAGATCAGTCATTGAGATCAATTCCTAACTGATTTTGACTAACCACACCCTGCCCAGATATAAATGTTTTCACCCACTGGCGACTTCATTCAAAAACAAAACCCACAGCAAAGCCATGTTAGAAGTGCTTCTTCAGCAGCACTCATCTAGCTTAAGTGGATTTTCAGTATTTCTTGGGCTACATTGTATCGGACCCTTTTGTGATCTCCTCTAATGAAGGCTTCAGGTGGCTGCACTGCATTGTCTGTCTGTCTGTCGCATTGTCAACATGCTGCAAAGGTGCAGCCTATTTCTTCTTCCTCTGAGAACAGGCTGCACTAACAAAGTCCAGAAGTCATAGCGCACATGCCGAAGGTGCACTTTAGGAAGACAATCACACTCCCTTTGTCTTTCTAAGCTAAGCTGTGAAGAATTCTACTATCTTTGCACGCATCAGACCTCATCCTCACGTGGTGGACACTGGTTAACATAGGAACTCCGTTGGTCAAAGGGCAAAGAACACATGTCTATGACACATGCCAGCCACACATGTGGCTGTGAACACTGTCAGCCATAAATGGGACACGTACACTACCAGATCACAGTGGAGGAAGGAGCAGGAGGAGGGAGCGGAAAGGCTGATGGAGCCAGAGGTCGGGGAGGACTGACTAAAGGAGAAGTGTCTTCAGGGCATGACAGGATTGGTGCCCTCAAGAACTTACAGTCCACACAAGACCAAACCAGCTGGCATTCTAGCGTGGAGAGAGGAGGGCTCACAGCTCCATCTCTAGCTGAAGAGCTGCTGGCAGGTGACTGCTGCCAGAGGCCCTGGGTTAATCAGCTTTCTTTAGGGGTATAGGCTCTGGTTGGGTGATCATGTTTCAGTGACTGGTCCCACAATCCATGCAGATTCGAGCAGCACAAACTGGACTCCAACTGAACTCAGTGGTGGTATGGGTGATATGGGCATGAAATTGAGGTGGGATGGGGGCTGAATGTAGGAAGATTTAGGGCAAGGAGCAAGGGTGAATATGATCAAACTACACTGTGAATATGATCAAACTACACTGTACACATGTAATCAAAATACATTGTACGCATGTAAGGAAATTCTCAAAGAATGTTTCTAAAAATTCTACTACCTTGAGACTACTTACTGAGAAACAATATCAGATGGCCATCAAGAAGGGCTATGTTATACAGAGAAAATTGTCCTGCTATCCCAAAACAGATATATCATATCAGTGAGGAGGCCATTGATGCAGCCTCCGTAGGTACAAGCTAAAGCGGAAGAACCACTGAACTGAGCCCTGACCGGATTCAGAACTATGAGAAATAATCCGTTGCTGTGTCAGTTACTAGGTTTTGGTTGGTTTGTTATGCATCGTGGTTGTAAGACCACAGGCGCAGCTCTACAGTACAGTGCCTAAAATGCCATACTGCTCATTAAGGGCCTGTTTCCACAATCACCTTCTACCCAGTCAGCACCCTAAAGACATCAAGTGAAATAGATAAGAAATAAATATCAGGCAGACCCAAGGTTAAACTGGGATGAAAAACATTCTACCAATCATTTTAAACTCAGCATAAATAATTACCTATCTATCCAAACCTTGTCTGGGTCCTCAGCCTTCCACCAGTGGAGCAGGAACTGTTGATGCCCCGGGCTCCCTAGTCCTCACTGTATTCACCGAAGTCCAACCTCAGCAATCCACTTGTTTATAATGTACTTTCCATTTCTACCTTCCTACCAGAAAAAGATGCAAAGCCAACAATGCTTAGATGTTTTATTGCATTTTTCAATGTACTTTAATATAGTAGTATTTTGCTTTTCTTCTGGAGTTATCAAATGAGTGTGAGCTCCCTTGAGTCTGACCAACTCAGGTCACATTGGTCAAAATTATGGTCTACAGACCTGAAAAGCTGATATTTGACCCAATAAATTGTTGGCCTTAAAACAACGTCCCCGAGACTTAGCAGCTGATTTGATTATCTACTCTCCTGCAGGCACACGTCTTTTCCTCTGAGGCCAAGAGACTTCTCTTCTTACTTGAAAATGTTTCAAGAATGAATGAATAAAACAGTCAATGGGGATAGAAAAGGGAAACTGCCAATCACCATCCATTACTTGCATATACGGCTTTTCCTATTAAGGCAAAAGCTCTTTGATCCATTGCAGAAATTGACAAGGGATATCTATAGCACAAGCAAACATTCTATTTTAACCTCTCTATAGATTTTGTGTATTAAAAGTCACATTCAGACCATACTCTACTCTATGCCAAACCAACTAATATTACTTTTCTATAGTTTCACTTATTAGGCTTATAAAAAAGTCAAGGCTGTCTCCTAAGAGTTACACTCAGTGAGTACCTGGGCCCTCTAACAATGGGCAGAGTTACTGTAGTGATTCTTGGGGTTATATAGAAAGCTTTTACCATATAGCAAGGCTGGCCTGGATTCATAACACTCCACATGGTGGCCCTAGGCTCATGATCTTCTTGCTTCAGCCTCTGAGTGCTGCCGAGACTGAAGGCATACACACCACACAGAGCTTGTAGCCTTATTTCTATCTGTTAGGATTCTTATTCTAGCTAAAGGCTGGGCCTGTGTCCTATTTCCAAAAATCAACATCAAAAATGGCAAAGAATAGTAGACCCACTGATTTTTCTTTCCCTCTTCCTTGCTCAGTGACATTAATGCAAATTACCTAATCTTTCACAGTTTATTTTCCTCATCTGTAGCAAAGGGGACAACTGCTAGTCCTTCTCTGGGGAATCCGTAGAGGTTAAAGGGAATGCCCAACATAGCTATACAAATTTAAGGTAGCTTATAACATAGTCAAATACAAATGGCCAGCCCCACTCTTTTTATGTTTAGATATAAATTATAGTTATCCTTCAGTGACCTTGAGGGACTGGGTCCCGGGCTTCTGTATCTAAGATACCCAGAGATACCCAGGCCCCATATCCTAGGTAGGTTTTGCATTGAGCCCATCCTTATTCCCCTGTGTAATTATCAACTGTCTCCCCTTATTTCTAACACCTCCTCCAGTACAAGGTGGTTTGAAGAGCTGCATGCTGCAGCATCTAGAAAAGAGCATGCTCACACACCCTTCTTTTCCCTAAGTATTGTCTGCCTGCCTTTTGAATCCACAGACAGGGGGTCTGGGGAAAATGGAGACCCAATTTACTTCTATCCTACTGAGGAAGCTTTTAATATGAAAGGGTTGGGGGAAGTCTTTCATATTATTGAGTCTGTGAAAGTGTATCAGAAGACTAAAAGTAAATATAGTCAGCATCTCTAATAACCACTGAGACGGAAACCTCCAAGTTCAAACTGCAACCTAGAAGAAACCTTCCCAGCTGCTGTAAGAAGTAGCTTTTGTATAGTTTCTTAGGCCAGCAACCTTTGACACAAGGAAATCCTTGGTTACTCTGTCCAGGGACAGACACGAGTCTCATGAGGAATCCCACAGAACCACTGCAATGGCTGAAACAGAAGAGAGGGCAGCATATTGTCCCCTCTGAGGCACTGTGAAAGGTGTGTGTGCACCTAGGACCCCCAAGACAAACTTCTCGTTTCTATGGAATGAAGTGGAACCATGCAGCATGGTCCCCAGACCCGAACTGGAAGAGTAAAACGTACAGCTATTTTCCAGTCTGGCCTGAAACTTAAAAACTCAAGTAGATTATTTTTACTTTAAGAACTTATCTATTGACTGAAATGATTCCCTCCAAACACTCTGATGCCCCTGAGCTATAAGGTCAGTGTTGGAAACTTCTGGGCTGTTTGGGCCAGCTGGGGGATGAAGGGGACAGAGAGGCAGCAGGTGCCTTACCCACTAATGATCTGCCTTAACCCGTCCCCCCAGGACCTGCTGCACTCCTCTTCTGAACTTAAACTTAGCTCCCCATTTTTAAACTAACCCAAGTCCAGACCCCAAGGGGATGATGAAGGGGTCTATCTTACTACACACATAACCTTGAACCTCTTACTCCCCACCCTGCCAAGAAGCTCAAGTTTCCAAGGAAGAGAAATGTGAAGCCAGTCGTTTCATTAATCTTCATGTTGTGGAATCTGAGAAGGGACACTGGACAGGTTTTGCATGGAAACTCTGGAGGTTCGCCTTTTCCCTTTCCCCTCGGCTGGCTGTGTAATCCTGGGGAAAGCCTGAACCACGGCCCACTCCTCCTCATCCGCAGACAGGCCTTCTAGGGTCTCCAGTTTCCTCAGTGCCTCAGAAATTCCACTGTTCTGTGAACATAGACTTCTAAGCTCCCCTCCTTCCCAAGCTGAGTCCTAGCAACTGATCTGTGAGAAACCAGACAGGAAAAAGAAAAACAAGAGATGCACGAACACTGACTTTGCTTTGACTTAATGCTGCCCAAAGTACTTTTCACTACACAGATTTAGATAAACACTACTGCCACAGGCACACAGTTGTGTCATCTTGATTTCTCTAACCCTCTCCACTCACACAAAGCTGGTTATTTACTAATTACTTCATGATGGCCTTCAACTATTTAAAAATACTCTTAATTCCTGGCGAGAATTATGCATATCCACTGGGCACATAAATCATAGGGTTGTTTTTTTTTTATGATTTTAATTAAAAGCCTGAAACAAAAGGCCCACCCTTCCCCCAGGGACCCTGAGAACAATGAACTAAAGCAGAGATCCCGGAGAAGGGGGCAGGCTGGAATACGAGCCAGCTGCAAGGATAGTGACCAAGTATTTGTCTCTTCAGATCCAGGAACCGAAAGCTGGGAGTGGCCTCTCTCAGACAGAAAAACAGACACCAAGGACAGACAGGACAGGGAGTGTGGCTGCTTTCCCAGTGGAAGGGAGGTGGGATACCAAACAGACAAGCCTGGGTAGGGTGGCCTTGCCTCAGCCACTACTGAGACACTAGGTCAGAGAGCAGCAGCAAGCTCTTCTTCTCTAAGAGGCAAGGTCTTATGTAACCTAGGCTGGCCTCAAACTCACAAGGTAGCCAAGGCTAGACTTGAACACTAGTCCCTTCTGTCTACACCTCCCAAGGGCTGGGATTATAGGAATGTACCACACCCAAACAATGTGACCATCTTTGCAGAGCCTGCTTAGCAATC
Organism: Mastomys coucha; assembly: GCF_008632895.1. NCBI lineage: Eukaryota > Metazoa > Chordata > Mammalia > Rodentia > Muridae > Mastomys > Mastomys coucha. The sequence goes on from NW_022196915.1 coordinate 106,592,784, forward strand.
TGTTTTAAAGGATTCCAGCCCTGTCATCATTTTGGCTTTATTTATAAGAATTATCCCTTCAAACCTCTGCACACTTGATAGGAGGAACGTGCTTCAATCTGTACTGAAAAGGACAACCTCTGCTAGGTGCACAGAGCAAGACAGGAGCACAAAACACAGCCAGGCCACCCAGAAGATACTGGCCCAGCCCCCACTGCCTTCTCAACACAAAAAGCCCTGACTTGATTTTTAATTATTAATATGTTCAGCCAGCCCAAAGGAATGCAGCACCCACATCAATGTTTTAAAGTTATCTCCAGTTTCAATTTACTGTCTATTACCAGGATGGCTCCCAACTGCCCCGCTATCCCACCCCCACCCCATTCCCTACCCCATCCCCACCCCCACCCCCACCCCAGGCCTGAGATCAACTACATGGTGTCTTGTATGTCTACAACATCTCTCCTTTTGACGTCTGCTAGAAATGCCTCATGGCTGGATCTCTCTGTTCATTAGGCGTTTTTTGGATACAGTGCAACACTGAAACCACAGCAGAGAGGACTCTGGGAACTGTACTGTGCACAGGGTATGGCGTCTTTCCAAGGGTCTGGAGGAGGCATTTGTCTCAGAGCGCCGGAGTTGCTCATGAGAGGCTCCAGGACCAAGCTAGACTAGAAGCTCAAATAAGTGTGGGGCATTCCCACATCACACCTCAAAGCTCCAGCCCAGACCATTAACTCCCGTTTTATATTCACTTTTGACAATGCCATTCGTAGAGAAGCTGACCCAACATACACACATGCACGCGCACACATGTGAGCACGCATGCAAGCTCACACACTCACGCACATGCTCCCAGTCTCCATGTTTAATTCACCCGTAATTAAGGAAATGAACAAACTTGGGACAAGAAAGGGGTCCAAAGAATTCTGTTTAGTCTCTGAGGAAAGTTTAAACTTCCAAAGAGGGGCTGGAGAGGTGGCTCATTGATTAAGAACTCATATGCTCTTTGCAGAGTTCAATTCCCAGTACCCCTTAACTGAAGGATTACTAATGATTGTCACTCTATCTCCAGGGACCTAACGCTTTCTTCTGGCCTCCTCAGACAAGTGCATACACATGCATAAACAATTTACAAAACAATAAATCATGTTAAAAACAAACAAAATCTCCCCCAGAGCTGAGCCAGCTCAGAGGTTCCAATTCTCTTCCAGCAGAATTCCCATCCAGTCACCAACATTCCCATCATCATGTGGCTCACAACCACCTACCTGCAGCTTGGGGGAATCCTACACTGCTAGCCTCCACTGATGCCTGTACTCACATATGCAGACATATACACAAATGCACTGTACTGAGAATTTAAAAATAATTGCACAACACCAAGAAATCCAAAACAACAATAAAAGCCGTCCAAAGACCGAGTTACAGCACTCGAGAGTATGAAAACCCAATAGAGGGAGAAGAAAAGCTCATTCTCAGGACTGAGCCTGCTGTCACCTTCCAGTGACATCTGGGAATAAGGTGGTCAAGTTCCCACCCTTGAGCCTGGCTGTTCACTCAGTGAACAGAGGCAAGGGTAAAGTGAAGATGGCTCCCAAGGTACATCTCCCCTGTTGTTTTATGGAGCTAAGATCAACCCTGAGAGCCTCTCGCATGTTAGGCTAGCAGCTGTAGTAGGGACCGTCTCCAGCCTGGGTCCCTGCAGCACATGCTGTCCTTCAGTGTCTGTTCCTCCTGCCTCAGAAGCAGGGTGCTCATCAAGGCTCTGGCCACCTGCAGTGATAGTTAGCCTTCATATGTCTAGAATAGGGCCTCACAGGGTGTGACTTATATGATGGCAAGCACGCTTTAAACCTCCTGCTTTTTATGAGCACCCACAAAACACTCATTCTCCTCTCCTTGCTTTTCAGTAGTGTGAAATTGAGGATTCTGATCTGTGTGTGGCCCTAAGAACCAGGCAAAGCTGAACCCGTCCTGCAGGCTTCAAGTATTAAGTTAAATACATGCTCTCTCCACCCAGCTGCACAGCCAGCTTTGTGAGACTGTTTTCTTTTCCAAAGGGTAGATGGGAAATGAGATCGGGAACTTCCAGGCCTTTGTAAGTCCTGGCACTCTGTTTCCTCCTCAGGTTACTGGTTTGTACATCATTTGGGTTGTATATAAGTAAAAGAGGAAAAGAACTGTTGGGGGAGGGGTGGGGAGATAGAAATCAGGATATTATTGAACTGAGTACAGGGTCCTCAATGATGGAGTTAGAGAAAGGACCAAAGGAGCTGAAGGGTTTGCAGCCCCTTAGGACGAAAAACAATATGAACTAACTAGTACCCTCAGAGCTCCCAGGGTCCCAACCACCAACCAAGGACTATACATGGTGGGACTGATCTGGCAGCATGTGTATAGTAGAGGATTGCAAAGTCAATCATCAATGGGAGGAGAGGCCCTTGGCCCCGTGAAGATTCTGTGCCCCAGTGTAGAGGAATGCCAGGGCCAATAAATGGGAGAGGGTAGGGTGGCAAGCATGGGGAAGGGGGAGGCAACAGGGGTTTGTTTTTGTTGTTTTTGTTTGTTTGGTTGGTTGGTTTTTGGAGGGGAAACTGGGAAAGGAGAAACCATATGACATGTAAATAAAGAAAATAACTAATAAAAATAAATAAAAGAAAGAAAGAAAGAAAGAAAGAAAGAAAGAGAGAAAGAGAGAAAGAGAGAAAGAAAAGAAAAAAGAAATCAGGATATTACCAACAGAGAATGGAGCAGCCACATTTCCCTAGACTTGTCCTGATCTGAACACCTCCTAGACCTGCCAATCCTTTCCATTCTCACTGTACCTTAAATTCTCCTGCATTCTTGGTTGCATAGCAAGTTTAAGGCCAGTCTGGAATACTTGAGACCCTGTCTCAAAACAAGCAAACAAAATACCACCCTGCAAAACAGGATACAAACGAAACAAAATGTACCATAGAAACCTTAATATCCCACAATAAATACACCTTGTTTTGGAATGTAAACTAATATTCCACGCAGATGACAACCTGACACTGCATGCAGTTCTATGACTGACTGCTCCATCCCACGTTTAGCTACGTATCTTATAACCACAACTCTTTTAAAGAACATGGCATGCCTAAGTATGGTAGCACATGCCCATAAGCATCTCCTTCTCCACAGGTAAATACTGTGATGTTTTCTTGCTTTTTCCATTCATATGTGGACAGATATCCTCTCCTTCCTGTGACTCACCTCATGAGCTACAGGGCATCTTGTGTAAGTCATCTTTGTATCTCTATCCTCAGGTCTTTCAGGTACATGCTCAGAAGGGGAGTAAACACCCTCTTTCCTTTCCTATATATCAATGGCTTATACTAGACACCATACTCTAACTTTTAGGAGATGTGAGTGGGACCCATAAACTGCCTCCAAATATCCTTTTCAGTATTTACTGCCTTTTATGTACTATGACAGTATAAGATTATATCTAGGGGCCCAATCTCAGCCTGCCCATTTGGAAACACGCAAAGGCAGCACACCTCCATGTGTGTGAGCATTTGCACATACATGGCAGACATCTACCCCATGTTCTATTACTTTAACAGTTAATGACTGCTGCTCATTGAAGGCAACTGTTGCATTCTCCTGCGCTGTGTTTACTGTCTAACCCCATTCCTAAGCTTGTCATCCCTTTTCTGTATGAGAAAGGATGCTTTTGCCTGACCAAGTATGTTTATAATGCCTCCAGAAACAAGCTATTAGGGATGCTTCTACTCTGGGAATCTGTGGCATTGCTAAGTCATTAACTACACTGTAATTAGACAATTGATATCATCACTGAGACAGATCAACGAGGAAGCATGGTATAAATGTCTCTCTGATGAGAAAGTACTGTCTGTGCGAGAACAGAGCCCAAAGTCGGCCGCAACCCGTCACTACTGCCTCACTACTGCCTCACTACTGCCGGGATGTGGCCACAGCCACAACCCGTCACTACTGCCTCACTACTGCCTCACTACTGCCGGGATGTGGCCACAGCCACAACCCATCACTACTGCCTCACTACTGCCTCACTACTGCCGGGATGTGGCCACAGCCACAACCCATCACTACTGCCTCACTACTGCCGGGATGTGGCCACGGCCACAACCTGTCACTACTGCCTCACTACTGCCTCACTACTGCCGGGATGTGGCCACAGCCACAACCTGTCACTACTGCCTCACTACTGCCTCACTACTGCCTCACTACTGCCTCACTACTGCCTCACTACTGCCGGGATGTGGCCAAGGCCGACGTCCAAAGTCCTTCAGCTTTGGAACAATCTTCCTACAACAGAAACCAACATTCATTTATCTACTCTCAGCCAGACTGGGGATGGTGAGGCTCTTTGTTCCTTAGAATATCACAGAAATGGTTTTGAGCAAGAGAGATGCACGGATTTCCTCTAAATTTTAATCTTTTGACTCTACACTGTTTGAATATCTATGTCCTTTGTCCCTGAGAGAAAAGATGACACAAGACACTAATGTTAGATTTTGTTTTCTTTCTTAAGCAATTTTTTTCATGTCTATAAATACAGCTTTTCATTCTTGGTCGAAGAACTAAAAAACAAATTTACTCCTTAACACCAAGGGAAACACACATTTCACGGCCTAAGAAACTTCAGATAACCTTTGGCTTTATCGGAGGAAACTGTTGGGAAATGTCCAGAAGGACAGGACTGAGAACCTCTGAGCAGACTGCAGGGGTGCTGAGTCACTAGGGAGATAGTCTACCTTGCTCCTTATGACCTCAAGGCTTCCTGTCTGTCACATAGCTGTAGGCTGAAGGACATCAAGCATCAACTCAGATGGCAGTGGAGGCAGGAGCTTCCTGAGGGTTCCTGCTTCCCTCCAAGGGAAGACACCCAAGTCCTGCTACTGAGACAGACTTCACTGTTCTGCCTTGCTGCCCCTTCCTCTAGGAACCTGCAGTTCAGGGCTTCTCATGGCAGGGTCCACAGTTGTCATCCTACAGGATGCATGACACACCTCTGCTGCTCCCAAACAGATTCTAGAATACCTGGTGTAAAAAGCAGCCAACTAGGCTTGCAGGTACACCTTAGCACTACATCACTCACCTGGGTTAATCAAAACATTTGATTCAAAATCTAAAAAAATGTCTAAGACATAAGAGGGACTTGTACCCTCTAAGTCACTGCAGAGTATAATACACACACACACATATATATGTATGTATATATAAACACTTATATATGTATTTATTTTTAACATGAAAAATTAATCCCACTAAAAAAATAGTCATAATAAAGTATACAATCATACAACTTTTCTTTTAAACACACTACCCATCATACATGCTAAGTAAGTACACTACCCATCATACATGCTAAGTAAGTACTCTACCCATCATACATGCTATGTAAGTACTCTACCCATCATACATGCTAAGTAAGTACTCTACCCATCATACATGCTAAGTAAGTACTCTACCCATCATACATGCTAAGTAAGTACTCTACCCATAATACATGCTAAGTAAGTACTCTACCCATCATACATGCTAAGTAAGTACTCTACCCATCATACATGCTAAGTAAGTACACTACCCATCATACATGCTAAGTAAGTACTCTACCCATCATACATGATATGTAAGTACTCTACCCATTGTAAGTACTAGGCAAGCCTGTTGGTCAGCACCCCCAGACCTCTTTGTACTTTTTATTTAGAGATAGGGTCCAGGGTGGCTTTAAAATCATTCTGTGCCTTAGCCCTTGAACATGGGATCTTCCTACTTCTATTCTCCAAGTAGCTAGAAATACAGAGGCCTGTGCCACTAGGACTGGCTCTATTCCCATCTTTAAAATCATGAATTCACCAATCAAACAGTTGTTCAATATGTAGAAAAGTGTGTATGATCAAATCTATACCACAATATTTTCCAACAATAACACAGATCTATTGATAGTGGCAGTCACTGACCTGGAAGTCATCATAAGGGAAGAGGAGCATCTCCCGCAGACAGTCGTTCAGGATCTGGGTCTTCTTCTGCACGATGACATTTTCATAGTCAAGTGGCTCGATCAGCTTTGGCTTTGCCTGGAAAACCAAGGAAGTCACAGTCACTGAAAAGCTCCCACTGAAATGCCCTCATTGAAATGCCTTCACTGAAACGCCCTCACTGAAACGCTCCCACTGAAACACTCTCATTGAAATGCCCTACTGAAACGCCCTCACTGAAACGCTTCCACTGAAACACTCCCACTGAAATGCCCTCATTGAAATGCCCTCACTGAAACACACTCACTGAAACGCTCCCACTGAAATGCTCTCCCTGAAATGCTTCCACTGAAACACCCTCACTGAAATGCTCCCACTGAAACGACCTCACTGAAACGCTCCCACTGAAACACTCTCCCTGAAATGCCCTCACTGAAATGCCCTCACTGAAATGCTCCCACTAAAACACCCTCACTGAAATGCTCCCACTGAAATGCTCTTAGGTGCATGGACCTCTGTGTGAGACAATCTCACACAGCCTCAATGCCACATGTGGCCCTGAGCCTTGGGTGGCTTCTTAGCAGTTATGGCTTACTTGAGAAAAGTACCTTCTTAAGTAAGAGAATTTTATGCATCTAGACTATAATATTTCCCAACTTTCCACTCTTATAACACAATGAAAGAAAGAATGTTTTCATAAGGAAAGAGAGAGCTGTCATGGTGCCCTGTGCAGCCAGAGTGAAGCAACAGAGAGACCTGCATTCTAGTGGGATTTTCAGCCATTTCTAACATGAAGACAGTGCCATCCTATGAGCTGGAGTTGCAAGCTTTAGAAAGAGAACGGAGACCAGGTTACTAATTCGTGTCCCGGGGCTTTCTGACTGAAGCACGAGGTGACCAGCTGCTTCATGTTCCTGCCACCACGGTGTCCTCCTCATGCTGCCTTACCCTCTATACGCTTAGCCTCTCACAGAACCTGGGTCTGCTGCTGTACAGGGCCATACCCATCACTCAGGTGTCAATCACACGATAGTCCAGACCGTGGTAAGAGAAGATGGGAAGCACAGCCGTCAGGGACTGCTGTTGGGTCAGCTGAGTTAATGTACATCAAAGGCAGCCTGGACCACAGTATACACTAAATGTACCTTGTCATTATAAATACACTTCAATCACTGCTTGCACAGCATGTCCTTTCTCCCTTTTAGTGAATGCTTCGCACATACGACTCTCCTGATACGCTCACAGATAATTCCCTCCGCTGCCTATAAGCATATGAAGTAACCAGCCAGCGATGGCAGGAACATGCAGAAAGACAGGAAGACAAAGGCCTAAGAGAGAGAAAGCCATAATAGAGATGACACTGCTCTCCAGGGCTGAGCCCAGAGCTAAAATAAAGAGACTCTCACATTATCGACTGAACTGAGTACTGATGCCGTCCATGTCAGGGAGGGCTGAGAACACATGTGGGTGTGGGCAGGGAGGGAGAGAGGTGCTCAGAGAGCCTCTTCTGCCAGAGTAACTCCACAAGGGCAGCAGGCTGCCACCATCCCCAAGAAGGCCAGTGAACGAGTGGTTTGGTGTGTGTCATTTATCCGGGCAACATGGAAGTAAATACTACTAGGGTTGGACAGGCCCACTACCAAAAGGTTTCCTCACCAAAAATAAAAAAATATGTATGGTGTCCAAGTAGTCTCATAGGAATGGCCTGACCCAAGGGCTGTGGATAGCCTAGAAAAGGGTCAGAATGGTCTGGAAAGGTGTTCCTCAGCTCAGTGGACCATGCGAACACAGGTTAGCCATGGATGGGGAAATCGTAGCTTTTCTGAGGTACTGAACACAGTTAGCCAATGCAGAAACATCCCTACAGTGCTCATGGATTCAAGAGAGTGACGCCTCTCTACCCTGCCGCTAACTGATCTTCTGGGCCTTCAGGAGCCCTGCCTCCCACAGCACATGCCTGCTTGGATCAGAGACCCATACTCATGTAGTCAGGAATTCCAGACAGAAAGGTAATCGAACTAGGAAGTCTTCCCAGTACCAGGGAAAAGGGGTGCCTCTGGAAGCCAGCTGACCTGGAGAGTGATCACCCACAAAATAGTTCAATTAAGGCCAAACACGAGGTCTGCAGAGCAAGTCTCAAAAAACCGACCAGAGTGAGCCCACTGTGTTCTTCCCTCGGTCACAAGGACTTCCTGTGAACTTTCTAAACATTTCTTCTGTCTCTGTTACCAAACGTGAACACATGAGATCCCGAACGCCACTTCTTAAAATAGCAGGCGGAGGAAGCAGAAACTCTTGATGGGGTCTGTGTGAGAAATGAGAAGCTCATCATCCCTGCTCATGAAGAATTTAGGACTTCCCTTGACTTCTCTTCATGAGGACGAGAGCTTTTAAACAGCTGAGATGGAGACTGATGAAACCCTAGTCTGTTTTCCAAGACATCTGCTGGAGATGGGGACAGGGCAGGCTGCGCTTCTGAACCAGGCACTAACGAGCCTCAGGAACCCTCCTACGCAGTCTGTCCACACACACAGGACTCCTGCTTATCCACCGCTACCTCCAATTTCCTGAAGTTGTTGGATCACAGGACTCCCTGTTTTCCCACCATTAGGTGAGCATAGAGAGCTGGCAGGCTCCCTTTCTAGTGTGCACACACCATTACCAAGGTGTAGCCCTATTCTCCGCAGATATTTACTTAACCTGCCCATGTGCACCATGCCAGGCCTTTGGGACAGGACGAGAGGAAGAGACAGCCTCTGCCCAGAAGAGCTCATAGCCAGAGAGGCTCGAGGGATCTGTGAAGAAGAGCTAAGTGGATAACATGGTAGAGACCTGGGGTAGGGCTTCTGACCCTACACGAAACCTGACCTGGTCCAGGGAGGTTCCTGACCTCCCTGAAAGCTAAGGAATCTGTTTGCTGCATCTCCGGTACCGAGAACAGGCCCTGGCACAGTGCAGAACCACCTCGCTCAGTGTCAGGGATGAATGAGGTGCCCACAACACGGAGCTTCCTGAGGAAGCTTCTGGAATAGAAGGAGTCGGCTGAGCTTAAGGGTGGACTCCAGGGTGCATGACGCATAGGTGCAGATGAATTAGGGCAACCTAAATCTTAGAAAATTATAGCATGATGCAGTTATGAACACAAGCTCATGGACTCCCAGCCCAGTACCATGTGGCCCAGGCAGGGAACAAACCTGAGATGACCAAAGCCTGGTGCCACACGGCCGAGGAGGGGCATTGCACCCAGAGACGGCCCCAGACACCCAGGGAACCCAGGTACCTCCTATGATCAAGTAAATGGTAGAGAAATGCTGGAAAAAGAGAAGCAGAGGATGTAAACACAATGAAGAGAGGCAGAACTGGAGGCTCGAGGGTAGGGAGGAACAGCCTGATGTGAGTAGCTGGTGATGCCACCTAAGGCCATGTGGAGGTCCTCGTCTGTGCTGCCCCTGAGGTCCATGTCTGGATCTCTGACCCTGCAGCAGCAGGGATCTGATACTACCAAAGGCCAGGCAGACATCCCTGGTCTGGGCTGCCACCTAAGGCCATGTTGATGCCTAAGGGCGGTGCAGAGCTGGACTCAGCCCTCTCCTGGGCATCCTGGGAGAGCTGGTCCCCAGATTACATGAGAACAGTAAAGGAGACCCTGCCCCTTGACGGATGTAGTACTCAGGAGAAGGACCTCAGGAGTGCACCTCACCCAGGAAGCACACTAGAGCTGGCCCTGGTTTCGGGAGTTTCGGATGAGCTGGCCCTGAGGGTGTGAGTGTAGAAGAGCTGGCCCTGCCACTCCTCTGCCAGGGTGGCATGCACAAGGGAGAGATGCTTCCCCTCAACAGGAGAGCTGGCCCCCGAGGTCATGCGAGCTGGAGAGCTGGTCCTGCCCCTCACAGGCTAGAACGCTTGGCAGAGTGATCCCTGCACCTCATCTGGGCAACACAGTAGAGTTGGCCCTGCTAGTGTGAGCACAGGTGAGCCAGCTCCGAAGGCATGAAAGCAGGAGAGCTGACTCTGCCCTTACTGACTGTGGTATTAGGTAAGCTAGTTAGGGCAGTGCTGGAGAGCTCGCCCTGATGGTGTGGGATGTTGGAGAGATGGCTGTTGACCAGTTCAACTACCACCCAGGCCCAGACCGAGGGCTCTGAGCTGGCCCATCACAACCTCAATCCTATCTATGAACTGCTGAAGCTCATGAAGGGACCACTCCTACAGATCCAAAGCTGCAGGATCTCCATGACACACAGCAACAAAAGGATATCCAAGATGAGTCCCAGTAAGGTTCCAGCATTGACAATGTAGCAAAGCCAGAGGCCTCAAAACAGTCCAATGACTCACCGCAATGAACATTTGCAAGTAAAGACGTGTGGACAAAAGGGTATACTGTGAGACCGACACCCTGTAATACAGTACACCTTCCACAATGAGATTTTTTTACTTTTGAGAGATGAGTGAGATTAGTGTGCAAGATATGAAATTCTCAGAGAATCAATAAAAAGTTAACAAAACAAAACAAGCCTACAAGCTGGTAAACATGAACTACTGGTGTCCCAGCCCCAAGTCCCAGGAAGAAGCTAAGCAATTCAGCTCCATCAACCTTACAACAGGTTCTCCTTGGGTTTAATGAGTACAAAAAGCAACCAGTTGCTCAAAACAGTGGAGTGGGGGTGGGGCAGAGGGAGAGGTGAGGGGCGGGGCTATGCGGGAGACCTGGAGGACAGCAATGCACAGACAGTCCAGGTTACTGGGAATTCAGTGTGAGGGAGAAAGCTCGTAAAGACTTCCTGGAAAGCCTGAGGCAGACAGTGAAACTGTGATCCATGGCTCAAGGAACAAGAGACCTCTAGCAGTGTGAGCCAGCTTCCTCTGAACTGGTGGGAGACACTGGAATCCAAAGGCACGGCTCCTACGGAGGAGTCCTAGCTCAGCTTTGCTTGCAGTCTCCTCTCCAAGACGCAGGCCAGGGACTGTTCAAACCTGGGACGCTCATCTCCAGTCTATACCATGTAAGGCAAAATGAGGCCTAGGAGAAGATGGATTGCAAGAGGCCACGGGCAGGAGAAGCACAAGAACCATGTGAACAGATGTGAGAGTGCGCGGGTACACACACACACACACACACACACACACACACACAAACACACACACCTTTTAACAGGGGATACAGACCTCCCAACACCAAATGAGAGTTGTGTTCCTCTGTCCATTGCCCATGGCATTAAGACCAGAAACTGTCAGTGTACCAACACACTCAAGGCTGAGGCTGGAGTTTCAGGATGGCCTGGACTACACAGTGAGACCTTGTCTCAAAACAAAACCAACACACAATAAACATGGTACAGTCCCCTTACCATCCAGTAGCTCAGGGTCTTCTCCAGAGAGCTCATTAGCACACAGAAGATGGGAAATTGAAGTAGATGTGTGTGTGTGTGTGCACGCGCGCGCACACATGCATGCGTGCTCGTGCACAGGTGCCAGTACCTGCAGGGTCCAGATACCCTGGAGCTGGAGTTACAGGTGGTTGGGAGCATGGGTGTGGGGGATCCCACTCGGGTCCTGTGCAGGAGCACTCTCTCAATCACCGAGCCATGTCTCGAGCCCTCTTGAAGTACACTGATGTAAAAAAGTTTGGAAATTTTCATAACATGTAGCTGTGGTGTTTGGATGAGAATGTCCCCCAAGGACTGAGGTGTTTGAATACTTGGCTCCTGTTTGGTGGCGTTTTGAATAGGTTGAGGAAGTATGTCACTGGGGGTGGGTTTGAGGTTCCAAAGCCTGGTGCCTCTCTCTGCTTCCTGCTTGTACGTCAGAATGCCAGCTCCCAGCTCCCAGCTCAGCTGCCATGTCTCCGCTTTACCATCATGGACTTCATAAAGTCCCAGTAACCTTTCTTCTATAGCTGCCTCAGTCATGGCACCTAGTCACAGCAGTGGAAAGTGATCACCACAGTGTACCACAAGCTAGTGTAAACATTTGGACTTGAGGACCGTCCATTGTAGTGTGCTCGGAAGATGTGCTCTGAAGGAATGGACCATTCTGAGTCTCTCAGAGCAGTCTGCAGCCCTGGCTAAGGTTCTCCACTCAGCTCACCAAACACTGCAGGCAGGCACTGTGTGCTTTACTTTCTCCTCTGTGATGAACACAGGAGGCAAATGAGAGCTTACCTCAATCTAGGTTTGAAAGTTAAATCATACCCGTGAGGACCTGAAGACTGTAGCCCAGCACACCGGAGCACCGAACTCTCAGCTGTGCCGAGTTACCTTCAAAGGTGACTACACCAGCACTGACACACTTGTTCTGACTACACCAGCACTGACACATTTGGGCTGATTACACCAGCAGGGACACACTTGTTCTGACTACACCAGCAGGGACACACTTGTGCTGACTACACCAGTAGGGACACACTTGTGCTGACTACACCAGCACTGACACACTTTTTCTGACTACATCAGTGGGGACACACTTGTTCTTTGTGAGTCGGGCTTTCTACCTTAGAACCAAGAACATGTCCAACATGTTCAACATGTCCAACAGGGGGGCCTGTAGGGCACACTTCCAAAAACACTCACATTATAGAATTTGTCACTGAATGGTGATTTTATTGATCGAGTATATCCACTTAAGGATCACTGGCCATTTAAAACCAATATGATAACAGATGAACAGGAGAGGTTTTAATGTTGCTTTTACCAGAAACCACGGCTTCCCAAAATTACTCATCCCCTTCTTAGATGAACAGAACTAAAGAAGACTGTAATCAACATCATATGGAGAATGGACAGGAGAGATCTGGGCTAAAGCTGAAGTCAGTACAATCACCTCAAACCCACATAACCCGCTCCCATTGACCTCTGTGCTCAGTGGGGACACTGCTGAGAATATTAATGAAGAGAAGAAGACAAGACAGAAATTCAGGGAATGTACTTCCATGCCCAGGAGTCACGAGAGGGAAGAGTGCTGGGCTTGTTCCCTGGCAAACAGAGCTTCAGGCACTGCCTTTCCCTGACCCCTCTGTACTGAGGTGAGGGGAAGCCCTGTGTAACCCAGCATGCTCTGCTTCTGCCGGTTTTCTATAGGTGAGAAGTGCTAGGTGATTCCATAATAGATCTAGGCTATAGACAGACTCTTTCACACGACCTGTATTTTTCCTTCATTAACATCATAGCCTCTAAGTTATTAATTCTGAGACAATGAGGTCACAAAAAGGCTGTAAAGACGGGCTCTGCTCTGATTTCCTAACAACCTACCATAAGAGATCGGGGCTGAAGGTAAATGTCCACAGGATATTCTGGCTCACAGACAACTTCCTGCAGGCTTATAGGCAAAAGACAGCACAGAGACCAGCTGCGGTTAGGAGCCAGAACTTAAATTCCTGTTCCCAAAATATCAAGCAATACTGAAGATGGTATGTGAGGATTCATCTTAGCAGTCCAGGGGCTCTCAAAGCTCAGCCCCAGGCATCCAGCATCTGCATCTGGAAGTCACATCTGGAAAGGCAAGCTCACCCTGCCCCTGCCCCGTGACGTGAATCAGCAGCTCTGGGGTGGCCCAGCACAGGCTCAGCAACCCCTCCAGATGACTCTGATGCCACCCAACGTGGCAAGGACTCTACTCGGTTATCGGCTCTGGAGAATTTCCTGTTAGAAAGGGTAATTCAAGAATCCCCAGCCCTACTGCCTACCGACCTCATGGACTTAGGAAAACAGAAACTTAATTCACCTTTAAGTGTCCTTAAAAACAGAAGCATGACTCAGCAACTAATGTACAACCTGTGTACAAGATCCTAGACCCACATGAAGAAATGACCATTGCAAGTCATCTGACTTCCACAGACATGCGGTGGTGAGTATACACACACTCACACACAGAATTAAATGTGATAAAAATGTATAAATAAATAAACATCCCTATCTATTCTATTCCTGTTATCATGTGACTATCGAAGAGTTTGAATACATGACACTTTCCACAGAGTAGTGGCCCATCACAAGAGTTACAAGTAATCCACATTAGTTCTCTGCCAGTGAAAGGAGCCAATTCAAGCCAGATTGGAATATTATATTAAAGGCAGGTTTATTGGGAAGCTGCTCTTGAATGGGCTAGTTCACTGGCCCCAAGGAAGGAGGCCAGGGAAACTGCCATGGGTAGGGAGAGAAAGGGCTCATGCAAAGAAGAGAAGGGAGGTGGCAGGGAGGGAGAGAGGAAGGAAGGGAGAGAAACTGTGAGATGGTGGGAAAGGGAGAGAGAGAGAGAGAGAGAGAGAGAGAGAGAGAGAGAGAGAACAAAAAATGTCTGGATTTTATAGGGAGGAGCCTCTGGGGGAAGGGCAGCCCAGCCCCTGGGCTGGAAAGTTCAAGGTTGGGGGCAGGGTATGCCAGGTAGGGACTGAGGGATCGTGGGAAAACCTGGAGGCCAGTTCGGCTTTGATATGTAAAATATGTACCTCAATCCCTAGTCCTGGGGTCCTAAACCAAACCAGTACAGTCAGCTTCAGTCCAATCTTGCCCTTCAGCTGGCACATCCTTTGCCAGGCTACCAGACTACATACATCCTGTCTCATAGAACCAGCTCAGGGGGGGAGAGATGATTTAAGAAAAGTCTCACAGACGGTAACCCCAAGGTGTTGCCCCCTCTCACAGAAGCACAAACCCAATGCCTCACGCCTTGAGTCTGCACTAAGCCCTGTCCTCCTGCACACATGCAGAGATGACACAAGTACAGGGCCTTTCTGCTCAGCGTTGAGCACTGCTGAGCCAACCCTGTGCCCCTGAGGCTTGACAGTCTCCACAGAGAGAAAGCAGAGTGCTTGTTCAACAACACTCATGTCCCAGATGAATATTAATAATCTTACTTTGAAGTGCTTGCTCAGGTGCATGGATACACACAGATGCTACCAGGCACTAGATCTCACTTGCATGCAAGCGAACACTTAGGCATGAACTCTATAAGGAACACCTCGATTTACACTAACATCATTTGTTTTCTTCCTACAGATTCACAGATACGTTGTTACCTCATCCAGAGACTCACCCTGCTCCATGACACATTCCTATTTGGAGAATAAATGTGTAAATTTATGGACAAGTAATATTTAGTGGTATTCAGTAAGGTGGCTACTAGCTACATGTGACTGCTGATTATTTAAAATGTAGCTATTCTGGGGCTGGAGAGATGTTCGCCTTGCAACATGAAAAGCAGCAGAGATAGCGTCACACCTATAATCCCAGGCCGAGAGGATGGAGCCAGGAGGGGGAGGTCTTTAGGGCTTTGCTGGCCTGCCAGCCTAATCTACCGGTGAGCTCCAGACCAATTAAGGTCCACACACACACACACCATGACTGTTGTGAGTTCACATGAGGCATGGGCAGAGACTAAATGTTAGCGTCAGTCTGTATAAAAGAAAGCATAACTACCTTGATATTTTTATAAAGATTGGTAATATTTTAGACATTTTGGGCTACCTTTCTTTGGTTATCAGGAAGTCTAAAATACGTACTAATTAATTTTTGTTATTTTTGAGGTTTGATGTTAAAAAGAAAACGTTTACTTTCTGAAACTCTGTTTTGTTTTTTAAAAACCAGCACAGTAGAGATGGGGTGGTCAAAGCTGGCCCCGTGAGACAGAGTAAGAGGGAGAGCCTGGGTCTCTGAGAAGCTCCTGTCTGCACCATTCTGCCCTGGTGACAGCCATCTTTGCCTCTGTCTTTCCAGTCTCCACTAAGCACAGAATGGATCAGAATACACAGAGGCCA
Organism: Mastomys coucha; assembly: GCF_008632895.1. Lineage (NCBI taxonomy): Eukaryota > Metazoa > Chordata > Mammalia > Rodentia > Muridae > Mastomys > Mastomys coucha. The sequence continues at coordinate 106,608,507 of NW_022196915.1, forward strand.
CCATGAGAAAGTCACTTCCTAGTGGATGTAAATTTCAGCTGTGGCTTTGAGGAAGACACAGGTACAGGTAACAAAAAGTGGTACCAGCACAGGGGGACTGGGGGAGCTTCACTTTGAGAATCTAAGTTTGCCCTTCTGCACCCAAGCCCAGTCATAAACATTAACTAGACTACCAGCTTAAACTCAACTAACTAATGTTAGCCGTGCAGCTGGGGACACTGTATAGAAGTCCGCTGCTTCCTCCTGCTCTTTTTTAGCAAGGTAGCTGGGTTGGCAGCTGACCTAAGGTGGAAGAAAAGGAACAGGAGAGTGGCCCTCAGGCAATGACACCACAGTCAAGTTCAGAGCTAGCCTCAGTGTATCAAGGAGGCCATGCTTCGGATTCTCTACCATGGAGAGTAAGGACAGACCAGGCTGTGTGGTGGGTGGAACGGCAATGCCAGGCCCTGGGAGGCTCAGCGTGGCTCCTAGGGAACTGCTCATATGGTGTGCAGTGCAAGTGTGCCTCCTCAGCGCAGTGCCGGGCCCTCTTCTAAACACTCCAGGTACGTTGGTGCCCACTGTACCAATAGGGGATAAACGTTCAGGACTGTCCTGGCTCAGCCTGTAAAGGGGTGGGAAGGGGAACCTTGGGTGGAAAGCCATATGTTTGTACATTTTCAGAAAGTCTGTCATTTCTGTGTACCTTCTGGGAAGATGGTGCATGTAATAGTGAGGGAAGAAAGATACCGGAGGACAACTATACTTCATCTATAGCTCCAGATGTTTTATACACAACTATCATTCCCTTATCTATGTAATTCAGCCAGATGTTCTGACCTCCAACAATCTTCATTGTGTTTTAGGGTGTGTGTGTTTGTGTGTGTGTGTGTGTGTGTTTTCCTTTTTAAGATGTGTTTGTGTACATGCATGGATGTGTGGGAAGACACCTCTGGATAAGAAGGTGTCAGATTCCCTAAAGCTATGGTGACAAGGACATAAGTCCTGGTACAGAGCTTCAGTGCTCTGTGAGATCCTCAAACACTCAGCCGCTGAGCCATCTCTCTACCTCCAATTTTCAAGTTTTAATGTGGACTTTTTTCCCTTTCTTATCTACCTTTCCTTTCCCAGTGGCAGGCTTAAATGACCACCTTTATCTTTCTATCTGTGTGTGTGTGTGTGTGTGTGTGTGTGTGTGTGTATGAGAGAGAGAGAGAGAGAGAGAGAGAGAGAGAGAGAGAGAGAGAGAGACCAGGAGTTGACCATCCTGGCTCTGTAGCTCTGAGATGCAGATCCAGTTACCAAACCCCTGCGTACAAGTTTCCTCACCTGTAAGAAGAACACAGATCTTCATTTCTACAAAGCAAGGAACCTATAAAGCTTGGCATGAGAGGGAGGCGGTGACAGAGGCATGGAAGCCCCTTAGGGACACCATTAGGGCAGTCCCTCTGCTCTTTCTAGGAATGTACTACATAAAGACTCCGTCCTACACTACTAAATAAGATGGGTGTGTACAAGTGGGCACCTCACCTGTGCAAACAGCTCTAGGAACAGTAGGGAGCCCCTGTGCCTACTGGGAAGCCTACAGCTCGAGTGAACATTTAACTTTCACACAGTGTGGCCTTTTCTCCACCTGGGGATGAGTTAAATGTTCTCTGAGTGTTTGGAAAGGGTGGGTGAGATTAGCACACACTGTGGCTACATGTAAGTGAGCTCCTTCATTACTCAGGCCTTAATGCCCGACGAGAGGGGGGCCTGTGTGTCCCCAGTGACTACTCAGCAAGCCCGGTGGGTCTCAGGTCCTATATGTGTGGCTGAATGAGCAAATGGACAACCAAATGAAGAAGAAAACCAGAAGAAGATGGGCAGAGTCGTGAAGAGCTTGCAGCTCCCAAGAAGTGCACGTCCGATTCTGGCCACCTTACAATGTGTCATCACACAAAGGTGACAGGAACATTCCTAAACTTCACAACAGTGAAACACAAAACGACCACGAGATGACTCATTAACTAATGCCAACTGTTGTCTTTCCTTCTACGGTAGCTCATGCAGATGTAGATGCAGCCTTTTCTCAGTGTGACTCTTTGCCCACACACCGTGCGTTAGGACCCAGGTCTTCCTTCACTTAGTGTGCTGTGTCCATGGACAGAAGGGCCTCCTCCCTCTGCTATAGAAAGAAGCTGGGCACCAATGGGGCCACTGGAAGCTGAGTCTCTCCCCCCCCTCGCTCCTCCCCCCCGCCAAAAGATATGAAAACGCAAACATGTCTGTGGAAGCAAGAATCCATGAGCACGTGGAGTTTAACTCCTCCTGTCCGCCTCGCAGAAATAACCCCACCCAGGAGCTCCACTGAATGATCTACAGCTCAGCCAAATTCCACTCTGAGAGCTCCACACCCTTTTCCTCTCAAGGGCAGCAAAATAACAATTAGGATAAGGTGTTAGCCTTTGTGTTAGCATCTAGAGGGGAGAGAGTGGTACTCAGTGTGAGCACATGGCCCGCAGACATCAAGAACACCCCGAGCGCTCCCGACACATCACCCACAGCCACAGAGTCACCACCCATGGTTTGGAAGTAAGTTGAGCCGCCCAGGGACATCTGTCCCCTCTGCTCTCTAAAACTATGCAGACAAGACCCACCTACGAGCCAAACCCTTTGGTCTTGGAGGTTTCTTGACATCTAGGCACAGGCTCTTGTTGAAAGTACTGACTTCCAGGCAGGTGTGGTGGCCTGCACCTACACTCCAGCATTGGGTGGGAAATGAGACAAAAGGCCCTGGATGTCGAAACCGGATCTAACACAGAACCATCACCAATGGCTTTCCTAGCCCTGAAAAGAAAACTCACTCCTCAGGAAAACCTTCAGCGTGTCAGGGCAGATGAAAAGGAAGCACCCTGGCCAAGCTCAAGGGCAGGCGAAACTTCAAACAGCCCACAGGATATGTTTCTAGAAGCACTTTAAGATGCATACGCCAGTGCATTCACAGTGGCATTGTGACGCAGTGCAAAGAACTAGTAACAAATTGAATGACTGCCCAATTAAAGTAGATACTAAAAGGGGGAAATTACATTGCCATTAAAAATAAGGCATATGCAGGTTGGGAGGCAGCTGTCAGCTGAGCGCTGGCCATGCAAGCCTGAGGACTTCATCTGATGCCCAGCTCCATGTGCTAACTGTAGATGTGGCTGCCTGTTCTTACAGCCTTAGTGCTGATAAGGTGGGGATGGGAATTTAAGCTCCTGTCTGTACACCTGAGGGATGAGACCTGAGCCTGATTTCTGATAGACGTGCATACATGCATACATACACACACACACACACACACACACACACACACACACACACACACGCATAATCCATACATACATGGTTCTGGTGGTGTTCTGGGAGGAAACACTTAAAAAAATCCTTTATTCATGGACTTTCCAAAGCAAGACAGATTATGGAGACTTGTGCTTTCTTAGGCACAGACTGGACAAGTCAGGAGTACACAGAGCAAACGAGCAATAGCAGCAACCTTTGAGGGGTTGTCTTTTTTATTTAACTATTTTGAAGGTCTGCAGTGTGGCTCAGTGGTAGAGCGTTTGGGGCCTTGCATACATGAGGCTTTAAAATGGATCCCACCCCAGGAGTAACAGCGTGCAATTTACATTCTTTATTAACCATTAGTTGTCCCTTCTAAATTGTTTGTTATTTTCTCCTAGAGACTACCCATAATAACTAAATGTTACTTCCTAAATGAATTATGTTTCCTATGGCTAAACATCTCTCCATATAGTTCACTCAAATTGTGGGCTCAGGGATTCTCACACAGGGGCTATCAGTGCTATGCTAATTAATGATTAGCACCCCAACATACTAATCTGGGGTCTGCACACTCTCGAGAGCTCCCCTGAAAAGCAAGCTGTTCTCCCAGCAGCCTGCTGCAATTCTCTTTTGCCGTGGGCAGCTGTCTTCACAGTCAAAGAGATTCGCCCTGGTGAGGCCCCCCTCTAACATCCTGGCTTCAATCTGATATTCTCTCTTATCTTGTTTACCTCTGTGGAAGAGAAACTCCTGCAGATAAGAAAGGCGTCTGGTTGTATCAGTTTCCTTCCCTCTCCACACCCCTCTGCAGGTGTACGGAACTGGACCACTCCACAGGACCAGAAGTTTCCGTGTCCCAAGAAGCACTTCCCCACGTACAGCTGTGGCCCGCCCAGCTTTGTCTTTTACAATTCCCTGTGGAACCTGGACTGAGCTAAACAAGGAACTACAGCCTATGCAAAAAACATGAGAACACTAGAAAGAGCAGTCAGTTTTTTAAGAGAAGTCACTTCTATGTTATTTGAAAAAAAAAGAAATCAGACGGTCACTGCAAACTACTCAGTTGTCTTGATAACTATTTCTGCACATCCGGAGAACCACGAAAGAACACATTTCAGGATGTTCACCCAGGAGACCCAAACCATACAACATCCTTCATCTTCCACTCTAGGAGTTCGCGCTAGGGGGCATGCAGGTGACTCAAGCCACTCAGGATACAATGAGCTATCTATCGAGCTAGAAGAGAGGATCTAAGATAACGAGCAAACAGCTGTTTCTAAACTTTATACTGTAGAAAGGGGTGGAGGCACTAAATCTGTATGTGAAAATGAACTGTGGGGGGTGGGAGGTAAAGCCGGCTTCTCTGACTGACCTTTAGTGGACGATGAGCACAACAGTTTTGAAGGCAGCGCAATACGAGGAAACCTCCTCATCACAAAAGAAAGCGATTCTGTCAGGGTGAAATCTGCTCTTGGAAAGTTTACGCTCCCATCCTGGCAGCTATTAATTGCCAGGGCAGTAAATTGGAAACCAAACACTGGAGTACTAGAGCAGCCACAACTGAACTTCCATGTTTGGGGTGGGGAAAGCTACACAGAGGTGCTAGGCACTAGCCTGACAATCCCTTTAACAGATCTCGTGAAAGGCTCAATTGTCCCCTCGGCAGAGCATGCTGGTGGTTTCTGCAGCTTGCTTTAAAAAATTATGTGCCTTTATTGTACTAAAGAAATTCCAAAGGAGAAGCACAGCCTACTCGTTGATGGTTAACAGCACGATCACTTTCCTCGGTCTCCCCGTCCAGACTCTAAGAAGGCACTTGAATTTGTTCAAACTGCTGTGGGTTTAGCTAATGATAGAACATCAACTTTGCCGTCAGCTGAGATTCTGACTCTGTTCAACACAAGCTCCCCTGATAAAAACAAACAAGGGAAGAGAAGGCGCGCAGTCTTTAAGCCCTCCTCAGCACCTACCTGCCTTGTTTTCTCACTGACATAAATAGACAATGCACAGAAGCGTTTAAGTCTGCAAAATACTCCCTTTCCAACTCCCAGGTTGCTATTAAAGCCCCCCGCCCAGTTGACTTCTGAAAAAAGGGTTGTGACTAGGTGTGACAAAATTTTTGAACAATACTAAATTGTTTTATGCAAAGTTCCTCCCAGAACCTGTTCACCACAAACATTTCTCTCCTGAAGAAGAATGGAAGTAGACTTTACGTCAGTCTATAAGGAAAGGTAGAGAGAAGGGTTCCCTTAGAGACAGGCAGAGCAAGTCAGTAAGTCAGAAAGGGGCGAGTCACCGGACTCATTCAAGAACAGTCACAGTCCCGAGTCAGGACGGGACTCTTACCAATGTCGAGCTCTCTGCCTCCACGTCTGCCTGAGCTGTATCCTTGTATTGCAGGGGGGACTCGATGACCAGCTCCTTCTTGTCATTTCTACCGCTCGTCCTGTACTTCTCAGCCTGCATTCTCCACACAGACCACTGTCAGAAAGCGAGTCCCCCTGCTGCACCACTGGCCAGAGAAAGGAAAGGAAGCCTGTTTCCCAGGCACAAGGGGTCAGCCTTACTGGCTGGAGTGCAGAGCCTGAGGGGTGGGGAAGGCATGACCGAGAAGGCCAGCCTCCAGGGGTGTTACTACAGCTAGGAAAATGGGAGGCTCCTGCTTGCTGGCCAAAGAAAAACAACCCCCAAACAGAACAATACACAGTGTACTGCCTCTGCAATGAAAGACCAGCCTCATTGTGTCTGTTCCACACAGCGTGGGCCAATCAATGTGAATCCAAATAGTGCAGCATTGAGGAGGAAGCCTGCCGATCTCAGTGAGGCTCCCTCGGAATGACTTCCGATCTGAAGCTCCCAGCTAGGTCGCCTGGCTGGTCTAAAAGTTGCAGTTTCAAAACGCTTTCATTTGTGTTATGGCTAAGCACCAAGTACTTGGCTCCTGATCAAAGCAGGACCAAACAAGCAAGCAAGGGTGTTCCCAGGAGGTGCAGTACAAGAAATCGTTTCTCCTAGCAGGACAGACACCAGCAGACAAACTCAAGCATCTACTGTTTTATGCCAGGGAGATGATACTATGTTGAATAAATTAATATTCCATACAGCCAAAGCATTTACCATGGACATTTCTTTGCATACACCAATGTTTGTGTGCCAGGAGGTAGTGTGCCCAGTGTAAAGGATGGAGAAGGTCAGAGTGGAAAGTAAAGCAGAAAGTCTCTTCCCTCAAGAAGAATAGGAAACAGATGGGAAGTCTGATACAAAGATATCCTGAAGAAGAGAGATACACTGATGTTCTTGCAGAAGTCTGCTATCTTTATTGTTTCCTCATATTCGTGGTGGAGTAACTTTTTAAAAGGTCAACTAGCAAAAATCAAAATACAAGCATAGGAGGGGTTTGCTACAAAGATGCACAGAAGGCATGCACTACAGCTGGGTTAAATGTAAAGATGCCCTTCCCTGGAACACCTTCCATTTAGTGCCTGTTTACTTCTTTGAAATCAGGAAGTGTCTAGTAACTGATACAAATATTGTAACAGTCAGTAAACAGCATACACAGCCTCAAAGTACAAAATAGTCTAGGACCAGAAGCCAGCAGAAGAAATGCAGGTCCAAACCCAGCCCCACCTTCACTCTCCAGGCAACCGGAAGTAAGTGACTGAGGCTGCCAGAGCTCAATAGGACTCAAGTGGAAACTGAGAGGCCACACAGTGCCTAACTGCCCTCCCTCCTCCCCTTCAGCACCTGCCACTGTCATTTAGACACCAGAAATCCTTCTGACTATGGGCACCATTGTGTAATAAATAAATTACTGAGTCCATTTTAAAATTAGTTAACTTGCTGGGTGTGACTGTTCACACCTATAATTCCACAATTTAGGGGGGGTAACTAAGACAGGAGGATTGCCACCAGTTCAAGGCCTGCCTAGTAATAAAAAGTAAGCTCTTGTATCAAGAAAAAATATCAAAATCTAGCTATTATAATAAATACATTTTTAAAGAGTTGGGAACATAGCTCTGTTGGGAGTGTTTGTGTTCAATCCTTAGCATCACATAAATCAGAAATAGGGATCCATGCCTATAATCATAGCACTCTGGAGGTAGAGGCTGAAGGATCAGAACTTCAAGATCATTCCCTCCCTAAAACACATATGAAGTTCAAGGCCCACCCATTGTGACCCCACCCCTGAAAAACTACAGAAAAGAATAAACTATCAAAGATTTAGAAACTGGGTAGGTTATGGTGGTGACCGCTCTTTTACTGTCTGCATTTGGGATGCAGAGGCAGGCAGAACTCCAAGTTCAAGGCTAGCCTACTCTACAGAGTGAGTTCCAGAACAGCCAGGGCTTCACAGACAAACCCTGTCTCAAGAAGAAAAAAAAAAAAATAGAAGAGGGTGGTTTATAGATTATCTTTCAAGGTAAACTCAGGCTTTCTAATCAAAGCTGCATCCCAAAAATAATAGGACACACGAACTTGAAAATATATGCTAAGGTTACAGAGGGGCAGGGGTAGAGTGTCTCAGTTGCATACAAATAAAGCCAAAAGAAGAAGTACGAAATTAAAATTTAGAAGTGTCCTAGACAAGAGGCTAGAAAGTCGACATCACAGCATGAAACCGACACAGACACAAGCAACAGTTCAAAAACCTTCTAGGTGACTCACAGAACAGTAGGCCTAATCTTCCTCAGATTTCCAACTGCCACTAAGCAGTCAGTACTCCTGCACTCTAAGGAAACAAGCTATCCAGTCTGCTGAGTCAAACCGCAGCGGTATTCCATAGTAATCCTCTCAGGGTTAAGACTGTTACTCGAGAAGCACGGTTTGCCTTGCCGTGTACAAAGCCTGCGGTCTTACCTACTCATCGAAACTTTATGTAACTTGCCCATTTCTCACAGGGGCAAACTGATGCAAACTTTAAATGTACACAGAGGCCACATGGCAAAGAAGGGCAATGGGATGGGTCCAGTGTGGGTACTACAGTGTGATTCTATGCTGAACTGGCTACTTATTCTCACTAAAATGTCATCAGTCAGCAACTACTGATAATGTCAGTGTTCTGGAGTTAAGTAAAATACTAAACGGCCTTTGACAACAACGCATAGTTGCTCACTTGGGTGTAACTGCTGTTGCTATATTCCCAAGCTGAAGAATATACTTAAGTCTTAAATTCGGGGCTCTGGCTTTACAGGCTAAAAGGACAATTCCATCAACTATGCTGCTACAATGCATTACAAAGATCTCCAGCAACTAAAAATAAATCCTTTAGTGGCTGGAGGAATTGGGATTGTATGTCTGTAGTCTCAGCCCCTCAGGCTGTGAGTTCAAAGCAGCCTAGACTACATTTCAAGACTGTGTCTCAAAACCGCAAAGAGAGGGCTATGGAGATGGCTCAGCAAGCATGAGGATATAAGTTTGGATCCCTAGTCCCCACATAAAAGCCAGGTGTAGCAGGGTGTATGTCTGCAAACCAACTGCTGGTGGGAGAAGGGACAGGAGGATTTTGGAGCTACTTTGATAGCCAGTAGCAGAATAGAAGGCCTCCAGACTCAGTGAGAAATCCCATCTCAAAAAGTAAGGTGGAAAGCAATCAAAATCCTCACAGTCACTTCTGGTCTTCAGAGGTGCTCTGCTCTCACTCCTGAATGCCCACAAGTTAACATCTACATGAACACGTGTACACATACACACACATACGCACACATACACACACACTCGCGCACATGTGCACGCACACATACAACACACTCATTCATACACGTGTGCACGCGCGCGCACACACACACACTTGTGGGGGTGCACACACACATGCACGCACACTCACGCACATGCACACAGCTTACTGTCCTTTCTGTTGACCCTGAAAGTTGTTTTCAAATACTTTTTCAGAGTGCCACATGTTCATGCCACTGGGCAGGTACTGTCTTAAGGATTTTGTGTATTTTCTTAAAAACAAACAAACAAACAAACAAAACAAAGACAGAGCAATGACTTTTAATGTCTTTTATAACCAAGAGGAGGGGAAAACACTTGATTGGCTCTGAGCTTCTAGGCGGCCAGGACAAAAAGGCAAGCATGATCAGTTCCACAATGTAAATAAACCATCAAGAGGAGAAAACACACCAGGTTCTAAAGGAAATAAATCTTGTAAAAAAGTTTCTCAAGCAGAGGTTTATATAAGAAGACCTGTTGAGTGTACAGCAAGGTTCTCAACTGTGTCTACAGGATGTGCACTGCAAAATCCTACCCCAGACCAACCCCAGACCAAGTAACACAGTCACCTTCCCATGATAGCCGGCACCCACCCTCAAGTGGCCCAGCTCACGGAACAGGAAAGTTCTGGGGTGACTCTCTGTCACCTCAGACACAGTCTTCTGTTCTCTTCAAGGATGCCACAGATACACAGTTACCAAGGAAGCTGAAGGCAGCGCGCACTCTCACCCTAAGCCTTGGAAAAGGATGTGTTTTCTCTATGCCTCGGGACAGAAGAGGAGATCTGAGCAGCACAGCGCCCAGAGGAAACTCCATTTCAGAGGACAGGAAGCAGGTGGCCAGATTTCTCTTTACAGTGGTCTATAAAGAGGTACATGTCAGGCCTCTGGGTTCCAACCACAACAGCAGCACTGAGCTCCTGGACTTGCTGACCTCAATGGTTTCTCACACCCACTGCTTAAACCCTTCCAATAAAAGCCCACCCAGGATTGTGCACTGGAGAGACAACTTTAGAATATTCCAGTGGACCAGAGTTAACTCGGGACCTAGTGAATGCTTCCATGCAAGGGTTTAATTCTCAATCTTAACACACATTCATTCCTCTCTGGGGGGTGGGGGGGGGTACCCAAAACAATGAAAGGTTACAGGAAATCTAAGGAATTTTCCTAGGGTTTTTTGATTCTAAGGAAGGTTAGCTGTAGACCTCAGTCCTGTCTAGACCTCGTCCTCCCATGAGAGTGTCCACCACAGTTCTGAGAAGCTGCAGGCTCCTGCTCATGCTCAAACCCATTTCAATACCTCCTGTCCCAGAAAGCCTCCCTGATCCTCCCAGGTGGGATGATTTCTCCCGTTAACACTCTGGGTACCACCCTTGGATCTCCAGGAAGGTTTCCCAGCCTCGTACCTCTAACCTCTCACAAGTCAAAACCCAAGGGATCGTTTAGTAACAATTAAAATGTTCCTTTTTCTCAGCTAAGAAAATGTTATTCTGCAAAACATACTAGATGTGTTGTGAAAATTCGCTGTATATCAACACAGTATAGTTGGGCTCTTAAAAAGTACTGACAATGGGTGAGGAGTTAGCTCAGTGGAGAAAGGCACATGCTACCAAGCTTGATGACCTGAGTCTCATACCCAGGACTCATAAATAAATATAGTTTGACTCCTTGTATTGTCTCCATAATAATAGCAGCATAAGCCTGAAGCTCCACTTAAGTATCTATTTGATTGAATGATCACATAGACGAAATCCATGCTACCATCTATCCTAGTGCTTCCTAGCTAGGGACCCAGGACTGCATGGGCAGGGGGGTGGTCTGGGAGTCTTCTACCATAGCAAAGCTGTATGTGCCTGTGAGTTCTCTGAGGCCCCCTGGAGCCCAGGTTTCATGCTGGTAGGGACAACAGCAACTGAAGTGCCATGAGATAGCAGTCAAGATTGTCACCATGAATATGAGTCTAACTGGCTGCCTGAAGGCCACATCAAGACCTGTGGACAATCGGACGCCACTGTATGATCCCACTGCCTGATGATGCTATTGAGAAAGTGACTGG